>NW_011494837.1:2465216-2468900 GCF_000754665.1 Bison bison bison | reverse complement strand
CAGAGTCTTTTCCAATAAGTCAACTCTTCACATGAGGTGGCCAAAGTACTGGAGTTTCAGCTTTAGCATCATTCCTTCCAAATAACACACATGGCTAATCTCCTTTAGAATGGACTGGTTGGGTCTCCTTGCAGTCAAGAGACTGTCAAAAGTCTTCTCCAACACCACAGTTCAAAAGCTTCAATTCTTCGGCGCTCAGCTTTCTTCACAGTCCAACTCTCGCATTCATACATGACCACTGGAAAAACAATAGCCTTGACTAGACGGACCTTTGTTGGCAAAGTAATGTCTCTGCTTTTCAATATGCTTTCAAAGTTGGTCATAATTTTCCTTCCAAGGAGTAAGCGTCTTTTAGTTTCATGGCTGCAGTCACCATCTGCAGTGATTTTGGAGCCCCCCAAAATAAAGTCAGCCACTGTTTCCACTGTTTCCCCATATATTTCCTATGAAGTGATGGGACTGGATGCCATGAACTTCGTTTTCTGAATGTTGAGCTTTAAGCCAACTTTTTCACTCTTCTCTTTCACTTTCATCAAGCGGCTCTTGAGTTCCTCTTCACTTTCTGCCATAAGGGTGGTGTCATCTGCATATCTGAGGTTATTGATACTTCTCCTGGCAATCTTCATTCCAGCTTGCACTTCATCTAGCCTAGCATTTCTCAGAATATACTCTGCATATAAGTTAAATAAGCAGGGTGACAATATACAGCCTTGACGTACTCCTTTTCCTATTTGGAACCAGTCTGTTGTTCCATGTCCAGTTCAACTGTTGCTTCCTCACCTTCATATAGGTTTCTCAAGAGGCAGGTCAGATGGTTTGGTATTCCCATCTCTTCAGAATTTTCCACAGTTTATTGTGATCCACACAGTCAAAGGCTTTGGCATAGTCAATAAAGAATAAATAGTTTTTTGTTTTTTTTTTCTGTAATTCTCTTGCTTTTTCGCTGATCCAGCGGATGTTGACAATTTGATCTCTGGTTCCTCTGCCTTTTCTAAAGTCATCTTGAACATCTGGAAGTTCACGATGCATGTATTTCTGAAGCCTGGCTTGGAGAATTTTAAGTATTACTTTACTAGTGTGTGAGATGAGTGCAATGTGCAGTAGTTCGAGCATTCTTTGGCATTGCCTTTCTTTCAACTGGAATGAATACTGACCTTTTCCAGTCCTGTGGCCACTGCCAAGTTTTCCAAATTTGCTGGCATATTTAGTGCAGCACTTTCATAGCGTCATCTTTCAGGATTTGAAAATGCTCAACTGGTGTTCCATCACCTCCACTAGCTTTGTTTGTAGTGATGCTTCCTACAGCCCACTTGACTTTACATTCCAGGGCGTGTGGCTCTAGGTGAATGATTACACCATCATGATTATCTGGGGCATATTCTTGCCTTGAGAACCCCATGAACAGTATGAAAAGGCAAAAAGATAGGACACTGAACAATGAACTCCTCAGGTCGGTAGGTGCCCAATATGCTACTGGGGATCAGTGGAGAAATAACTCCAGAAAGTATGAAGGGATGGAGCCAAAGCAAAAACAACACTGAGTTGTAAATGAGACTGGTGATAGAAGCAGTGTCTGATACTGTAAAGGGCAATAGGTATATATAACTGCCTAATATTAATTTTTATTTGGGCATAACTAGCTACTAAAAGTCTGCTTTTATGTGGCTAGAATAAGAAAACATTATTTGAACTTTTCTAAGGGAAAACCCACTAAAAGAAGAAAATATGCTTCCTCAGGAGAAAGAGACTTGGGTACAATGGCTAGGAAACAGTTCCACTGAGAAGAGACAACATTCCAGTTTATTTATAATTAAAACTTGTCCATTAACCATGATTTGCTAGATCAAGGTTTCTATATACTTCATTAGAAAGAGAGAGATTGAGAGACACTTAGAAAGAATTGGATATCCAGGAATCTCTCCTTTCTTTCCAAAGAAAGATGAAAATGAAATTTATTGTCTTTTGCTTTGTCGACCTAAAAAATGAAAATAATTCAAGGATTATTATGTGTTTTCCTTATTGGTGAATTTCAAAACACACATTTGACATAGCACTGTATTTCCTGTAAATTTGTTTTGTTTTGTTAGAGACCATTTTCTTAAGTTGTATTTGTCTCTAAAGAAAAACAGTTACTTGACTTCCAATGTATCTAGTTCTTAATAAGTAACTTTATCTTTCACCTTCCAGTGTGATTGAAATCAGGTAGTTTTTTATTAAGTTAAAACTTGGTAAAATCAATTTCTCAATTCTTTGCAGTTTGCTATCTTTAGACAGATGATCTTGTATAGCAGAATGTGTCACAATCACAAACTTGACTTTAAGTATTAAATCTCAGGGGATCTCGCATCAACAAAATACAGAGGGAACACTGGTTCTTGGAGATAGAAAATACGAATTTACCTTCATCAGTTCTAAGGTTTACTGAAAGTATAGTCATAGTTTCAAAACTATTTGAAACCAACTTAGTGGCTTTATTCTCATTAAAAACAATATTATAAAGCAACACATTGCACTGATAATAAGTATATTAAATACCTTGCTTAGGCTCTTGTCAGAATATTGTTATATGAATTTAAAATGTCTAAGTTAAAATCATTGTACAATTGATATTGTTTCAAACAAAATAAAATAATTGATAGTTTCTACACAGTTTCATAATATGTTACTTACTAGTATAATTCATTTCCATTATTTATTTTATTTTAATTAGATTTTCTTTCACTTTATTAACCCAAGTAGTATAACTGTCTCATTTCTTTAAAAATTTTTTGTAACTGAACTGCAATGAAGTTTTAGAGATTGGAATTAAAGTTTTAGAAGTCTGTAATTTAAAACCTAGTAACTCATCTTAATAACTATTGAATCCTCCTTACACTAAAACAATTTATTTTGATAGTGGGGTTGTTATGTTATAGTCCTGTGATAATAAAACTGAAAGTTTGATTGAATCTCTCTCATATTTTTAATTTTTAAGCAGAGTTAGTAAACTTCATTCTTTGAAAAGTGTTATTTGATACTTTAACACATTTTTTAGGAACAATACTATAACTATTATATACTTTAGCATCTTTATCAAGCATTATAATAAAAATGTCAAGGAGTTAAATACTAATAAAATGTCTACTGGTATACTTCTTTTAAAAGAAAATGAACGTTAATAAATAGATGAATCACATAGATAACCTCTTTTGAAACTGAGTGTTTTATTAAATGAAGTTTTGATCCAAGTGCCTTATCAGAATATATATTATGAGACAATATAGTATTCTAAATTCAGCAAAAGTTCTAATAGAAATTTTAAATTTCTAGCCTTAAATACTATTTGGCATTTTAGTTTTAAGTTTTCATTATTGTATGGATGGGTGCATAAAGAAGAGATGATTAATAGTTCCTTTCAGTTCAGTTTAGTCGCTCAGTCATGTCCGACTCTTTGCAACCCCATGAATCACAGCAGGCCAGGCCTCCCTGTCCATCACCATCTCCCAGAGTTCACTCAAACTCACGTCCATCAAGTCAGTGATGCCATCCAGCCATCTCATCATCTGTCGTCCCCTTTTCCTCTGCCCCCAAACCCTCCCAGCATCAGAGTCTTTTCCAATAAGTCAACTCTTCACATGAGGTGGCCAAAGTACTGGAGTTTCAGCTTTAGCATCATTCCTTCCAAATAACACACATGGCTAATCT
>NW_011494837.1:2464913-2465116 GCF_000754665.1 Bison bison bison | reverse complement strand
TAGTTTGGTCATAACTTTTCTTCCAAGGAGTAAGCGTCTTTTAGTTTCATGGCTGCAGTCACCATCTGCAGTGATTTTGGAGCCCCAAAAAACAAAGTCTGACACTGTTTCCATTGTTTCCCCATATATTTCCTATGAAGTGATGGGACTGGATGCCATGAACTTCGTTTTCTGAATGTTGAGCTTTAAGCCAACTTTTTCAC
>NW_011494837.1:2462687-2464809 GCF_000754665.1 Bison bison bison | reverse complement strand
CAATATACAGCCTTGACGAATTCCTTTTCCTATTTGGAACCAGTCTGTTGTTCCATGTCCAGTTCAACTGTTGCTTCCTGACCTGCATACAGGTTTCTCAAGAGGCAGGTCAGGTGGTCTGGTATTCCCATCTCTTTCAGAATTTTCCACAGTTTATTGTGATCCACACAGCCAAAGGCTTTGGCATAGTCAATAAAGCAGAAATCGATGTTTTTCCAGAACTTTCTTGCTTTTTTGATGATCCAGTGGATGTTGGCAATTTAGCAACATACTATTTAGTAAGTAAATAAGTTAAACACATTCAGTATTACTTATGAAGTATTCAAGCTTAAGAGCTTTCAGTAGGTGAAATTTCTATTTTTATTTACAGATTTATTTGCTTATTTGACATCTGGGTATAAATATGGATTTTGAATATAGTGATGGAAAAATGCTCTGCTAGGTATCAAAAAACTTGGTTTATGATTTATGCACAATTTCTGGTCATAATTGTAAAATCTAGGAATTGCTCTAAATTGGAGTTGGGTCTCATTTTCAGGTCTGGAATTCATTTGGTAACTTGTAATCCAATATTTTAATGAAGTACAATATAACACAAAATAACAGAATTTTATTCTGTTTCTTGAAACCATATATGTTTGGGTAAAATAAAATATAAATATCAGTGTGTATCACCCTTCTTTATGTACTTTTTAATACACACACACACACACACACACACACACACACACACACACTTCTTACTGGTAAGTTATTGTCAAGTTTGAAAAACATGAACAAGTAATTTTCCAAGCAACAGACAAAAATCTTATTAAGTGGAGTAATTCATCAGAGTTTTGGCCTTATCTTAAAGCAGGGATCCCCAAACCCTAAGCCAGGGATGAGTACCAGTCCATGGTCTGTTATTAATTTGGCCACACAGCAGAACGTGAATGGCAGTTGAAACCAAAACCAACCCCCTGCCAGCCCATAGAAAAACTATCTTCCACAAAACCAGTACCAAAAATGTTGGAGACTCCTGACTTAAAAGATTCAGAAATTTGACTTTCCCTCAACTAATTTTGGAGAAGGAAATGGCAACCTACTACAGTATTCTTGCCTGGAAAATTCCATGGACAGAGGAACCTGGTGGGCAACAGTCCATGCAGTCACAAAGAGTCGGCCACACTGAGCACATCAGCATCAACAGCAACTAATTTTATTAATATCAAAGTTTCAGAGGTAACGAAGTCTCAGTAACTATCCACTCAATGATCCAATCATCTATTTAGCAATTATATGGTGAGCCCTTGTCTACTGTCAAGTTTTCTTAAGATATGAACATACAGCTGTGAATAAAATATTATCTTTGTCTTTATGTAGTTCAAGGTAGAAAAGATAGTATTTGTCTATCCATCTATTGGATTCATTATGCATTCCTATTCCTACATAATTTATTAACTGCTATCTATAATGCAGATACATTTTTGTCAATCTATTATTTTCTTTTTTATGATTTTTTGTAATCTTAAATTTTCTGATTTTAATGATTTATGAAATCAGTATTTATGTTTTTTTTCTAAAATTTCTCCTTTTGCACAACACTTTGAGACATTCCTTAATAGTTATAAAAATATAATTTTATAATTAGCATTCCTATTAAACTCTAATTTACATGTCATATGCAAGAAGTTTTGTAACTAAAATAGTTTTCAGATTATTAAAAAATAAAACTACTAAATTTATGATATAGCACCCCCCTCCAGTACTCTTGCCTGGAAAATCCCATGGATGGAGGAGGCTGGTAGGCTGCAGTCCATGGGGTCGCTAAGAGTCAGACATGACTGAGCGACTTCACTTTCACTTTTCACTTTCATGCATTGGAGAAGAAAATGGCAACCCACTCCAGTGTTCTTGCCTGGAGAATCCCAGGAATGGGGGAGCCTGGTGGGCTGCCATCTATGGGGTTGCACAGAGTTGAACATGACTGAAGTGACTTAGCAGCATTGCCTATGCAGCATGGTCTTTTTCTCTGCTTCTTGTTTTAGCTATGTTTGCATTCTGATTTATAAATACATCTCATGAAATTACAATTAACCTGTTCTGAAGTATGATCGTATTTCAGTAGTCAACTCTTGTGATC
>NW_011494837.1:2454008-2462587 GCF_000754665.1 Bison bison bison | reverse complement strand
ATGAAATGTGAAAGCCTGCTGAAGTGCTGACATAACTACAAGCATTTCAAAACACTGACACAACTGTATTATGTCAGCTTTCTTTTATCTCAGGAAAACAAAAATTGTATTTCATTAATTTATATTTTTTAGTTTGCCATAGTTTTGTCTCCTTTAGTCATCATGAAAAATTTTTTTTCTTCTTTGCCTAATTTCCTATTTTATTGTTAATAACTCACTGATTTCTGTTATTACCTAATTTCCTTCCAATATATATATTTTTAGATTATTTTAAGACCATCCATAAAATCATGAATTTATAATTTTTCCTCAATTTCTTTATATGCATATGGATTTGTAGCCATTTTCTATTTTCTGTAAGACAATCTAGTTGATCTAAGGTAGTTTATAATCTGCATAGCTGTCACATGGGAGAGAAACAGAAAAGACATATTTCTTCTGTTTATTTACTTCTCTCATTTCTTCTGTTTTATAAAAATATTAAGGGTCCTACCACATTAAATATCTCATAGAAAAGGAAGGTTAAACACAGTAACAGGCACAATAAATGATTCTAATTGAATACATCAATTAAAATTAAATGCTATCAATATAGCTATTATAGTGGCTGTTATTAAACAAACAATTTGATTTTAGAGATCTTAAAGACTTGAAATAATGAAATAATCTCAGTATCAATAAATGCTTAATATTTGTTTTTCTTTTTTAATCATAAAAGTTTGCTTTTCGGGAATTACCTACATTCACCTATGAGTTGGAAATAGGACCAAGAGAATGAAATTACTCAGAGGAAATTAGTTAGAAAGGAAAATTTTTTGCAACAATTGTACTTATCTAAAAATTTACATATATATATATATGGAGAAGGCAATGGCACCCCACTCCAGTACTCTTGCCTGGAAAATCCCATGGATGGAGGAGCCTGGTGGGCTACAGTCCATGGGGTCGCTAAGAGTCAGACACGACTGAGCGACTTCACTTTCACTTTTCACTTTCATGCATTGGAGAAGGAAATGGCAACCCACTCCAGTGTTCTTGCCTTGAGAATCCCAGGGATGGGGGAGCCTGGTGGGCTGCCGTCTATGGGGTTGCACAGAGTCGGACACGACTGAAGCGACTTAGCAGCAGCAGCATATGGTGGTACTAATGGTAAATAATCTGCCTGCCAATGCAGGAGACATAAAAAACACAGGTTTGATCCCTGGGTTGAGAAGATCACCTGGAAGGGGACACGACAACCCACTCCAGGACCCTTACCTGGAAAATCCTGTGGATAAAGGAGCCTGATAGGCTACTGTCTGTAGTGTCGAAAAGAGTCAGACATAATCGAAGCAACTTAGCATGCAAGCACATAGGCAGGAGATTGAATAGAAAAGCATATAAGGGGATTTTCCAGTATTGATTACAGATTAAATATTTCACCAGATGTACTGAAATGATCATGTGTAAACATCATGAAATTCTACAGAAGAATATTCCCTGTTGAGACTGTCCTTTTGTAAACCACCTACATAATGTAGAGAGAGAGAGAGCACATGAACCAGCATGAAAGATAGAAAACAAAAGAAAAAAAGTTAAATAGATATTTTTACTGTTCTCATTGAATCAGTTCAGTTAGGTTACTCAGTTGTGTCCAACTTTTTGTGACCCCATGGATTGCAAAACTCCAGGCCTCCCTGTCCATCACCAACTCCCGGAGTTTACCCAAACTCATGTCCATTGAGTCAGTGATGCCATCTAACCATCTCATCCTCTGTCATCCCCTCCTCCTCCTGCCTTCAATTTTTCCCAGCATCAAGGTCTTTTCAAATGAGTCAGTTCTTCATATCGGGTGGCCAAATTACTGGAGTTTCAGGCTCAGCATCAGTTCTTCCATTGAATATTCAGGACTGATCTCCTTTAGGATGGACTGGTTGGATTTCCATGCAGTCCAAGGGATTCTCAAGCATCTTCTCCAACACCACAGTTCAAAACCATCAATTCTTCAGTGTTCAGCTTTCTCTATAGTCCAACTCTCACATCCATATATGACTACTAGAAATACCATAGGTTTGACTAGACGGACCTTTGTTGGCAAAGTAATGTTTCTGCTTTTTAATATGCTGTCTAGGTTGGTCATAATTTTTTTTTCCAAGGAGTAAGTGTCTTTTAATGTCATGGCTGTAGTTACCATATGCAGTGATTGTGGAGCCTCAAAAAATAAAGTCTGTCACTATTTGTATTGCTTCCCCATCTATTTGCCATGAAGTGATGGGACCAGATGCCATGATCTTAGTTTTCTGAATATTCAGTTTTAAGCCAACTTTTTCACGCTCCTCTTACACTTTCATCAAGAGGCTCTTTAGTTCTTCTTCACTTTCTGCCATAAGAGTAGTGTCATCTGCATATCTGAGGTTATTGATATTTCTCCCAGAAATCTTGTTTCCAGATTGTGCTTCATCCAGTCCAGTGTTTCTTATGATGTACTCTGCATAGAAGTTAAATTAGCTGGGTGACAATATACAGCCTTGACATACTGCTTTCCCTATTTGAAACTAGTCTGTTCCACATCCAGTTCTAACTGTTGCTTCCCGACCTGCATACAGATTTCACAGGAGGCAGGTCAGGTGGTCTGGTATTCCCATATCTTTCAGAATTTTCCACAGTTTGTGGTGATCCACACAGTCAAAGGTTTTGGCATAGTCAATAAAGCAGAAATAGACGTTTTTCTTGAACTCTCTTACTTTTTTGATGATCCAGCAGATGTTGGCAATTTGATCTCTGGTTCCTTTGCCTTTTCTAAATCCAGCTTGAACATCTGGAAGTTCATGATTCATGTAGTGTTGAAGCCTGGCTTGGAGAATTTTGAGCATTGAGTAGTATGTGAGATGAGTGCAATTGTGTAGTAGTTTGAACATTCTTTGGCATTGCCTTTCTTTGGGATTGGAAGTTCCAAGTTCCTCACTTGGAACTTCAAGTGAGGTCTGTCTTCTGGATACAGTGAATTAAAACTATAAAAAAATATACATAATGACTTATCTTGGGAAATACATGTGATGTATTAACATTTATCAACCATACCAAAGTTGCTAATTCCCAACTATTTCTCCTTGAATTTGACATTCATCTATATCCAATGGACAGAGCAGCCTGGCCTGCTATAGTCCATAGGGTCACAAAATGTCTGACACTTCTTGGTGACTAAAGAACAGCAACAACAAGGACTGATGCTGATGCCGAAGCTCTAATACTTTGGCCACCTGGTGTGAAGAATTGACTCATTTGGAAAAAACCCTGATGCTGGGAAAGATTGAAGGCAGGAGGAGAAGGCGACTGCAGAGAATGAGATGGTTGGATGGCATCACCAACTCAGTGGACATGAATTTGAGTAAACTCCAGGAGTTGGTGATGGTCAGGGAGGCTTGGCATGCTACAGTTCATGGGGTCACAAAGGGTCTGACTTGACTGAACTGACTGAACTGAAAGTATATGAGGAGAAATTGAAAAACAAAATGTGAAATTACAGATATCTGTGATGTCGCTGACATCAAGGGGACTTTTTTAACGATGTCTATAAATAGATGTCTTGGTAATAATTTTTTATAGAAGAATACTAAAACTATTTTGATATCTTTGAATGCCACTAGATTTTCTTAAAAAAAAAAAAAAAAACAATTTCATCATTTTAAATTTGTACAGACTTTTGAAATCACAAAAGCTTTCAAAATCACTCCATGAAATTCTTTCTAAAACAAAGGAGAAAAGAATATTGATGCCTAATTAAATATTTAATTATTTATATATTTCAATGTTAAGTCCAACCATTTAATTTGAGGAAAAATATGATTTGACTGGGGCTTCCCTGGTGGCTCAGAGGTAAAGAATATGCCTGCAAGGCAGAAGTTGCATGAGATGCAGGTTTGGGCCCTGGGTGGGGAAGATCCCCTGGAAGAGGGCAAGACAACCCACTCCAATATTCTTGCCTAGAGGATCTCATGGACATAGGAACCTGGCAGGCAACGGTCCATAGTGTCATAAAGTGTCAGATATGACTAAGGTGATTTACCACACACACATGATTTGATTGAAATAAATTTTAAATATTTTTTATATATTTTCAATGACCTATATGTGAAGTGAAAGTTGCTTAGTCATATCCATCTCTTTGTGACCCCATGAACTGACTGTATAGTCCATGGAATTCTCTAGGCCAAAATACTGGAGTGGGTAGCTGTTCCCTTCCCCAGGGGATTTTCCCAACCCAGGGATTGAATTCAGGTCTCCCACATGGCAGGTGAATTATTTACCAGTTGAGCCAGCAGGGAAGCCCAAGAATAGTAGAGTGGGTAGCCTATCCCTTCTCCAGCAGATCTTCCTAACCCAGGAATCAAACTGGGGTCTCCTACATTGCAGGTAGATTCCTTACCAGCTGAACTACCAGGAAAGCTTTCATATATGTGTGGAAAATACATTTGATAATCACATTAAATATTTGCATTTATCCATTTATGAAACATTTGGAGCATTTACTATGTACCAGATATTGTGTGGATACATGAATTACAAAAGGAAAAATGGTGGAATATAAGTTTTGCTCAGATATTTTATGTGTATTAGATATTGAAATCTTTAAGAAGAGGAAATAAGGGCTAACAATGTTGCATTCCCTACCTTAAAAAATAGTTCTCAAAACTTGGTATACAATTAATAAATACATATTTGCTCAATAGAAAAGTGGATTAATCAGTAAAACAATAAATTAATAAACTATCTATAATTTATATTACAAAATAAACATCTCAAATCTATCAACATCACAAATAATGTAAAGTTGAAAATAAGTTACAACCAACATTGATGTGCATAAAGATAAAAATCAAGATTGATGTGCATAAAGATAAAATATTAAGAGAGGTGATAAGAGACATCATTTTAGAAGTTTAAAAGAGAGAGAAAGGAAAGAAAATGCCTCAATCTGGTCAGATTCACTCAACTACACATTTTTGCAGTAAGATTGAACACATCAACTTGGAGTCAATATACATTGACCATTTTCTTCCAGTTCCTGGGTTTGTCCTTTGTGATTTCTGCTTGACTTCTAATCAATTTCTTAGGTACGTGAGAACACTCTATTATGTGGCAATTTTAAGACAGGACATTAACCTGGTGACATCCTAGGTTTAACAGTCTCCAGGGAATCTTTTGCTTTTATGTATGTAATAGCTATTCCTCCTTCTTCTGAATACACAGCTTCTCCATCTCTTAACATATGAGGTTCAGGTTAGGTTAGATTGCCTATATCCCCTTTAATATAGTGATTAGCTTGCTATTTGACCTCCTGAGCAGATAAAAATCAAACATGGGTTTATGTTGAGCTTGTAGGATAAGGCACACAATCTCTACAGAATTTCTTACTTAAGAAAATATGGATTTAGTGCTGCTGCTTGTCACCATTTTTACTACTAAATAGAAACAGCCCACCTGAGAATGAGGTCAAAGGTATAGGAATGCAGGTAGGAGAAGCAGAGCTAAGGAATGTTTAAGAAATTCTGCTCTGATATTAACATATATTGAGTCACAGATCCAGCTGTGTTTGTAGTCACATTCATCCCTGGACTCCCTTATTACATAGAATAAACAAATTTTCACTCACTCTTTATATAATCCTAGTAAGAATTAGAAACCTATTCCTTTGTCACTCTTGGCTAAAAGCTAACTATGTGAACCATATAACACCGACTTTCCTAATAAATATTATAGAACTATGTACTGTGTCCAAATAATTGCTTTTATAGACTGTGCCCAATGCAAATATTAACAACGTTTTTGAATGTTTGCTAAAAATATAAAAATGTTAACATTGTAAGTCGAGGAGACAGAAAATTTCAGTGCATATATCTCCATGTATAAGCAAGTTCACTTTCATTTTTTTCTATCAAAATATGTAAAGTTTTAAGTAAAAGTTATGGCACATTGAATAGTGTGAATACAGATCTAGTCATTCCTATCATACATACATATGTTATACATAACTCTCTTTAAAATGATTAATTTATTTTGTTTTTGTATAACAGTAGTTAAAATGTATTGATGCCCATAATTATCACCAACTATCTCATTACTTTCAGTTTGTAAGTGTGATGTCTCTATAATTTTCAGGCTTTGTATTTTATAGTAATAATAAAAGCTAACAACTTCCTCTCTTTCTCTGAACTGCTGAAACACAAAATATCCTAGGATCCAAAATACCCAGGCCAGTACTAACAGAAAAAATTGTTAAATCAATTTGGGCTTATACATGAATTCACTTTGAGGACTTTCTGTTCTTTGTGATTCATTTTAAAAATTTTTTGATTTGCACAGAAAAGCCAAAATGCAATATATATATTTGTTTTACAGTTGTTTTAGGTCAAGTTCTCTAAAAGCAAACCCGAGACAAAGCTTTATGTGGAAGTGACTTGCTAAGAAAGCACTTCTGATGGCCATGAGTAGGGGATTAGAGGACTTAGAAGGCAAGACAGCAGTGTAGTGACAGAAATGGGAAACTTCTGCATGGGGCTCTGGAATGTAGGCTTTGCCTGAATTTGTTCCACCTTAAACAAGGATGTCAGGCTCCAGGGGAGCTTAACTCCCAATTCCTGGAGCTTTCTGCTGCTCTGGTAGAGAAAGGGCAGTTCTCCCTTTAGGAAGAATAGGGTTAGATTCTTGGAGATAAAACTCAGAAATAGTAAAGGAAATCCTGGTCAATATGGGTGGATCACTGATGGTGTCTCACACAGTGAAATTTGAAATCTCCAATGTATTTCTTGTTAAATTGTGGTACATTTAAAATAGCTGAATTAGAATCACAAGTCTAATGTATTACTGAAGAGTAATAGTCAACAACACCACATTAATGGTTTTAAAACAATCAATTAAATCAAACATGGAATTTAATCAACTGGAAAATCATACCAATATAACTTGGATGTTTTTGTTGATATGAATTGAATTAATATTCATATATATTTAATCATTTAAATGGCAACAGATTCTAAATAAATACATGCATACTATTTTTTCTAATAACTAGCAATTGACATTCATGCCAGTTACTTCATCATTTTCTTTTTCATTCCTCCATGTTTTTCTTTCTCTTCTCCTTCTTCTCTTTCTCTTATTCTCCTCTCTTCTTCTTTCTTTTCTTGGTTCTTCTACTTTTACCTTTCTTTTTAAAATTTTTCTACACTAAATCACCAAAATATTACTATTAGTATGACTGCTACAACCACCATCAACATTACCATCATAAAATTAACAGTAAAGAATCATCAGGTATTGTTTAAAGAGTGTCACTATTCTTTACTTCTTGCTTTTACTCTCAGAATATATTTGCTAAAGTGATTACTATTAGTTTTTAAGGAAACCACTAAGAGCTATGATATAATTAATGCTGATTCAGGTTACCTGAGATCAGGTCAAGTTTTGCATTTATGAATTTCTTCTTGCCTTTTATTATTAGTTCACCTGGGGAATTTCACATTCACCTCACCAATTCCAATAGGAGACAGACTTTGCAAAAATTGTAAAAGCTTGATTTTCTAAAGGAAATTATAAGCAAGGTGAAAAGACAGCCTTCAGAATGGGAGAAAATAATAGCAAATGAAGCAACTGACAGACTACTAATCTCAAAAATATACAAGCAACTCCTGCAGCTCAATTCCAGAAAAATAAATGACCCAATCAAAAAATGGGCCAAAGAACTAAATAGACATTTCTCCAAAGAAGACATACAGATGACTAACAAACACATGAAAAGATGCTCAACATCACTCATTATCAGAGAAATGCAAATCAAAACCACAATGAGGTACCATTTCACGCCAGTCAGAATGGCTGCGATCCAAAAGTCTACAAGCAATAAATGCTGGAGAGGATGTGGAGAAAAGGGAACCCTCTTAAACTGTTGGTGGGAATGGAAACTAGTACAGCCACTATGGAGAACAGTGTGGAGAGTCCTTAAAAAACTGGAAATAGAACTGCCTTATGACTAGTTCTATTTCTATAACAGCAATCCCACTGTTGGGCATACACACTGAGGAAACCAGAATTGAAAGAGACACGTGTACCCCAACGTTCATTACAGCACTGTTTATAATAGCCAGGACATGGAAGCAATGTAGATGTCCATCAGCAGATGAATGGATAAGAAAGCAGTGGTACATATACACAATGGAGTATTATTCAGCCATTAAAAACAATACATTTGAATCAGTTCTAATGAGGTGGATGAAACTGTAGCCTATTATACAGAGTGAAGTAAGCCAGAAAGAAAAACACCAATACAGTATATATATGCTAAGTCACTTCAGTCGTGTCCGACTCTGTGTGACCCCACAGATGGCAGCCCACCAGGCTCCCCCGTGCCTGGGATTCTCCAGGCAAGAACACTGGAGTGGGTTGCCCTTTCCTTCTCCAATGCATGAAAGTGAAAAGTGAAAGTGAAGTCACTCAGTCGTGTCTGACTCTTAGCGACCCCATGGATTGCAGCCTAACAGGCTCCTCCGTCCATGGGATTTTCCAAGCAAGAGTACTGGAGTGGGGTGCCATTGCCTTCTCCT
>NW_011494837.1:2452872-2453908 GCF_000754665.1 Bison bison bison | reverse complement strand
ATACCTGTGGCAGATTCATGTTGACATATGGCAAAACCAATACAATATTGTAAAGTTAAAAAATAAAATAAAAAAATAAGAAAAAATAATTTGGCTGAACATCTTAACGTTATGAAAGTGGTTGCCATACTAATGATGAAAGCATTTTATTTCTCACTTATGAAATATTTTTCATTGCTTTGTTGTTCTATTATAAGTCTATTTGAATGTGGCACTCTAATGTGTTAAAGGAAATTCTAAATCAAACTAAAATGCTTTAGCAAAACAAACATCTTTAAGGGATGAAAAATATGCAGTTATTTTACATGTAGAAAATAAGTTGCTTATCTTCAATTGTGATATGCTTCCTTATGGTTAACTGACTCAAAATGGTATAAGCAAATGATCCAAGACCCAATTTGGGAAGTAATGAAACTTGTCTGGGTTTACTTTTATTTAAAGTAGATTCCAAAGTAACTATATGCTTTGTATAAACTTGGTTTTGACTTTATATTACAAAGATTTCCTATCAAATTTCCAGGTGGGTAATTTATTTTTCATGCACGAATAAGAATCACAACTTAAATACATCAGATAATAGACCTAGGGCCATTTTTAAAGTCAGATAATTGGTCTGCACTTACTGTGTGCTATATACTGAACAAAAAGATGAGTCACTGGATGATTTATAGAAAGCCAGAAGGCACAAGGCTTATTGGTAACAATATTTAGTGGAGACACTAGGCTCTTAACTATTATGTTGTTAAAGGTGAACTGGCTCTTCTTATTTTTTCTATTTCATTTAAAATTTCAAAGCAATTTGAACTGTAAGAAAGTCATACCAATTTGCAGTATAAAAGCCCTTACCCAGCTGCCCTCTGAGCCATATTTTAACATCTCCAGAAGTAGAGTGCTTGTTATATAATTTGTGTTTATCCACAGACATAAAATTAGAGATGTGTTTAACTATCCACATCTGCCCCACAAGAGTGGGAGAGTTAGGTGCTTAAACGATAATCATCTGATTTATTTAAAAGAGTAAATAAAAGGTATATAT
>NW_011494837.1:2452412-2452772 GCF_000754665.1 Bison bison bison | reverse complement strand
TAGCGACCCCATGGATTGCAGCCTAACAGGCTCCTCCGTCCATGGGATTTTCCAAGCAAGAGTACTGGAGTGGGGTGCCATTGCCTTCTCCTATACTAACACATACATATGGAATTTAGAAAGATGGTAACAATAACCCAGTATGTGAGACAGCAAAAGAGACACAGATGTATAGAACAGTCTTTTGGACTCTGTGGGAGAGGGAGATGATAGGATGATTTGGGAGAATGGCATTGAAACATGTATAAAATCATATACAAAATGAGTCGCCAGTCCAGGTTCAATGCACGATACTGGATGCTTGGGGCTGGTGCAATGGGACGACCCAGAGGGATGATACAGGGAGGGAGGAGGGGGGGG
>NW_011494837.1:2451822-2452312 GCF_000754665.1 Bison bison bison | reverse complement strand
CCTTAAAAAACTAGGAAATAGAACTGCCGTATGACCCAGCAATCCCACTGCTGGGCATACACACTGAGGAAACCAGAATTGAAAGAGACACGTGTACCCAATGTTCATCGCAGCACTGTTTATAATAGCCAGGACATGGAAGCAACCTAGATGTCCATCAGCAGATGAATGGATAAGAAAGCTGTGGTACATACACACAATGGAGTATTACTCAGCCATTAAAAAGAATACATTTGAATCAGTTCTAATGAGGTGGATGAAACTGGAGCCTATTATACAGAATGAAGTATGCCAGAAAGAAAAACACCAATACAGTATATATACACCAATATGCATATATATGGAATTTAGAAAGATGGTAACAATAACCCTGTATACGAGACAGCAAAAGAAACACTGATGTATAGAACAGTCTTTTGGACTCTGTGGGAGAGGGAGAGGGTGGGATGATTTGGGAGAATGGCACTGAAATACGTATAATATCATATAT
>NW_011494837.1:2433911-2451438 GCF_000754665.1 Bison bison bison | reverse complement strand
CCGAAATATTATTTAATTGGTTTTATGGAAAAAAGACGCATTTGTGCAATTGTAAATGGGATAATAAGAAAAAGAAAGTACTAAAAATATTTCTGGCATAGTAAATAATGGGCTTATCAACAGCATGAGTTATTTCTTTCCAGCATAGACCATAACAAAACTTTTATATAGAAATACCCATATGTAGTAGATATTCTTTAAATTGTTATTCATCAGTTCTAGAAGAAATGCATTTTCTAGAGTAGCCAGAACTCTTGTAAATTCCAGACAGAAAGGATAAAAATACCTGTGAGGAAATGACTCTGGCAGAGGAAAATTATGAAATAAAAAATATAAAAGGGCAGATTGAGAAATACATCATCATGGGAATGTATTTTAAATTTTAAACACAAGTATCTGAAATAGTCCTTTCAATATCCAAATTCATTGCCATCACAGAGAAAAGATGAGGTGCCAAAACACAACTTTCCATGGTTGTCAGTGGTTTAATGGTCCTTATTAACAGTAACTTTCGATCTTTGGATTCAAGACTCACATTTGTCAGTCAGAGGAAGGTTTTTCTGAGGTAAACAAAAAACAGCAGATGGAATATGAAAATCATTCTTAGGAAGTGAAAAAATCACTTACTCCTAGAAAGGGGAGATAAAGAGACAGCTTTGACTCAGTCCATTATTGTTGTGTAAACTCAGTCATGTCTGATTCTTTGTGACCTTTTGGACTGTAGCCCACCAGCCTCCTCTTGTCCATGGGTTTGTGAGGCAACAATACTGGAGTGGATTGCCATTTCCTCCTCTAGGGGATCTTCCTGACCCAGGAATCAAAACTGCCTCTGTCATGGCTCTTGCACTGCACACATATTCTTTACCTAATGAGCCACCAGGGAAGACCATGAGTGCTAAGTTGCTTTAGCTGTGTCTGAATATTTGTGACCCTGTGGACTATAGACGGCCAGGTTCCTCTGTCCATAGGATTCTTCAGGCAAGTATACTGGAGTGGGTTGCCCAAACTGTACTAAATTATTCCTTGAAAATAGTTAAAATATATATTTTAAGCACCATGATTGATAGAGAAATTTATCAGTAAGCAAAGAAATACAGTCCCTCTCTCACAAATGTTACCAAAGATTGGATATTTAAAACAATCACACTAAACACAAGTTATAACAAGTGTGTTGTGTGTTTTGAAAAGAAAAACACAATATGCCAAAGAATGTGTATTTGCATAGAGGGAAGCAACTTCAGTGGAACATATGGGAAAACTCCTATGAGAATGTAATATTCAAGTTGACTCTTAGGAGCAAGTAGGAGTTTTTCACAAAAACAGCATGGGTGTAAGTAAAAGTCCTGCTGCTGCTGCTGCTAAGTCGCTTCAGTCGTGTCCGACTCTGTTTGACCCCATAGACGGCAGCCCACCAGGCTCCCCCGTTCCTGGGATTCTCCAGGCAAGAACACTGGAGTGGGTTGCCATTTCCTTCTCCAATGCATGAAAGTGAAAAGTGAAAGTGAAGTCGCTCAGTTGTGTCCGACTCCTAGTGATCCCATGGACTGCAGCCTACCAGGCTCCTTCGTCCATGGGATTTTCCAGGCAAGAGTACTGGAGTGGGTTGCCATTGCCTTCTCCAGTAAAAGTCCTAGAGAGATAAAAATTGGTAAGACTCTTGGTTTTTGACTCTCTCCTTTCCCCCGCTTCATGTGTTGGCAGCTAAGTTAATCAAAATGTTTCAGTTCATTAAAAATTGTTATTAGGTTCCTTGCAAAGCTCCTCTCTTGTTTTTGATTTATTCCTCTACTTGGATTCCCAACTCCAAATCTCCTGATTATATGCAGATATTCTAATGGGTTTAATGTTCCCTATTTGCTTATGTATTTTATTTTAAAGCATGCATTGATGCTGTATAAACATATCTTACCAATTCATATAAATTATTTTTATTTTATATTGCGTCATTGTTTTACTTTTTCCCACTTGGCAGTTTATGATACCTGCTGCTTTGTGAAATTGTAATCTGATATTCCTAAATTCTCATGGAATATGATGATATAATCTACTTTTGCTTTTGCTTTCCTCAGTGATATGTTGATTGTTTTTCAGTTCAGTTCAGTTCAGTTGCTGAGTCCTGTCCGACTCTTTGCGACCCCATGAATCGTAGCACGCCAGGCCTCCCTGTCCATCACCAACTCCCGGAGTTCACACAGACTCACGTCCATCAAGTCAGTGATGCCACCCAGCCATCTCATCCTCTGCCGTCCCCTTCTCCTCCTGCCCCCAATCCCTCCCAGCATCAGAGTCTTTTCCAATGAGTCAACTCTTCGCATGAGGTGGCCAAAGTATTGGAGTTTCAGCTTTAGCATCATTCCTTCCAAAGAACTCCCAGGGCTGATCTCCTTCAGAATGGACTGGTTGGATCTCCTTGCAGCCCAAGGGACTCTCAAGAGTTTTCTCCAACATCACAGTTCAAAAGCATCAATTCTTCGGTGCTCAGCCTTCTTCACAGTCCAACTCTCACATCCATACATGACCACAGGAAAAACCATAACCTTGATTAGATGGACCTTTGTTGGCAAAGTAATGTCTCTGCTTTTGAATATGCTATCTAGTTTGGTCATAACTTTCCTTCCAAGGAGTAAGCGTCTTTTAATTTCTTGGCTGCAGTCACCATCTGCAGTGATTTTGGAGCCCCAAAAAATAAAGTCTGACACTGTTTCCACTGTTTCCCCATCTATTTCCCATGAAGTGATGGGACCAGATGCCATGATCTTCGTTTTCTGAATGTTGAGCTTTAAGCCAACTTTTTCACTCTCCTCTTTCACTTTCATGAAGAGGCTTTTTAGTTCCTTTTCACTTTCTGGCATAAGGGTGGTGTCATTTGCATATCTGAGGTTATTGATATTTCTCCTGGCAATCTTGATTCCAGCTTGTGTTTCTTCCAGTCCAGCGTTTCTCGTGATGTACTAAAGTTCTTCACTCATTGCTTCCTAATATTCTATGCTGCATAGAAGATTACCACAAGTATTATAGCAATAAAAATTTATTCTCTTGCAGTTTCTATAGATCAAAAGTCAAGGGACCACAAGACTGGATTCTCCACTCAGGGTCTCACTAGGATAAAGTCAAAATGTTGACCAGGGCTTCAAGTCTTATCTGGGATTCCAGGTTCTTTTTCATTCTTATTGGTTGTTGGAAGAATTCACTCACTTATGGTGTTACAACTGAAATTAAAAATTCTTACTGTCTACAAACCAGGCTTCTAGAAGCAGCTCCTAGATGCTTTGTCTTTACAACAACGGTTCATAACATGCATCTTTGCTTTTGTTCAGCCAGCTGTCATGAATTTCTCTGGCTTCCTCTTCTTGCTGAAGGAAAACCCCCCTTTTAGAAGGCTCATGTGATTAAGTCACCTGGGTAAGGTTCCCATTTTAAGATCACCTGTGCCAGGTAACATCATGTTGTGAAGGTAGTTACTCAAACTAATTCGCAGTTCTGGGAGTTATGCAGGCATGTACACTGGTGGGACGGGGTGAGAAATCTTGGGAACCATCTTAGAATTCTGCCTATCAGTGACCCCATGGGAGAATTCTTTTGTATATAGGACTAATAGAGAATTGCAGGATCAGATGGTATGTGAGCTCCAGATTAAGAGCTGTATAGGTTTGAGGATGACCATTGTGACTGGAGGATAGTGATCAAACAGAAAAACATAAAAGACTAGGCTGGAAAGGGAAGCAGGTAACAAATGTCCTAACACATTTTATGATTACATTAAAGACTTCAGTAATCACTTTCAAAAATGTGTAAATGAATTCGTCTTAGTTCATCCTATAATTCATGCAGTTATGCATTTATTCTACTATCACATTTCTGGTGCACCATAGTGTATAAAGGCAAATGGTGTTTTTTCTTTTTCCCCTAGTGCCTATTTATTTATTTACAATTTAATATCGACAGGTGTAACGCATGCCACGTTTCATTGACTTTTCTTTCTTATTTTTTTTTCCTCTGATAACTCCTGACAAAATAAACAATAAGGACATGTTTGATTGACTGTACTAAAATCTATTTCTTCTTTTTTCCTATCCAGCTGTTTCTATTTCCCATTTTTGTGCCCTCATAAATAGAAGGGCAGGATATGGTGAGTAAACAACAGCAGCCACTTAGCTAACAGAGGTTGGAAAAGTGACCAAAATATCTACATTTTAATTTGTCTTTCTGTCAAATTCTGTTACAGTATAAGGAACAGCAAGCCAAAAAAAAAAGGGGGGGTGAATTGCTCAATAACTTGTGAATATCTAGTCTAATAGTGCAATCATGATTGTATATTTGTGTCTGTATAATTTGCTTTGTATTTTGCTTGTAAAATAGGAAATAAAACAGTGGATAACTTAATTTGTAAACAGATTCAGTTCAGTTCAGTTCAGTCACTCAGTTATGTCTGACTCTGCGATCCCATGTACCACAGCATGCCAGGCCTTCCTGTCCATCACCAACTCCCGGAGCCTACTCAAACTCATGTCCATTGAGTAAGTGATGCCATCCAACCATCTTATCCACTGTCGTCCCCTTCTCCTCCTGCCTTTAATCTTTCCCAGGATCAGGGTCTTTTCAAATGAGTTAGCTCTTCTTGTCAGGTTGACAAAGTATTGGAGTTTCAGCTTCAACATCAGTCCTTCCAATGGATACTCAGGATTGATCTCCTTTAGGATGGACTGGTTGGATCTCCTGGCAGTCCAAGGGACTCTCAAGAATCTTCTCCAACACCACAGTTCAAAAGCATCAGTTCTTCAGTGCTCAGCTTTCTTTATAGTTCAACTCTCACATCCATACATGACAACTGGAACAACCACAGCCTTGATTAGATGGATCTTTGTTGGCAAAGTAATGTCTCTGCTTTTGAATATGTTGTCTAGATTGGTCATTACCTTCCTTCCAAGGAGTAAGCATCTTTTAATTTCATGGTTGCAGTCACCATCTGCAGTGATTTTGGAGCCCCCAAAAATAAAGTCTGACTCTGTTTCCACTGTTTCCCCATCTATTTGCCATTGAAGAGATGGGGTCGGATGCCATGATCTTCATTTTCTGAATGTTGAGCTTTAAGCCAACTTTCACTCTCCTCTTTCACTTTCATCAAGAGGCTGTTTAATTTTTCTTCACTTTCTGCCGTAAAGGTGGTGTCATCTGCATATCTGAGGTTATTGATATTGCTCCCGGTAATCTTGATTCCAGCTTGTGTTTCTTCCAGTCCAGTGTTTCTCATAATACACACTGCATATAATTTAAATAAGCAGGGTGACTGTATACAGCCTTGATGTACTCTTTTTCCTATTTGGAACCAGTCCATTGTTCCATGTCCAGTTCGTTGCTTCCTGACCGGCATACAGGTTTCTCAAGAGGCAGGTCAAATGGTCTAGTATTCACATCTCTTGAAGAATTTCCCACAATTTATTGTGATCCACACATTCAGTGGCTTTGGCATAGTCAATAAAACAGAAATAGATGTTTTTCCAGAACTCTCTTGCTTTTTCATTGATCCAGCATATGTTGGCAATTTGATCTCTGGGAACATAACACAATATACTTATACATTTCTAAAATTCACATGAAGACCAAAGAAATATTGTCCATAAATGTTTAAGCAGAGAGTTTTGCAGAAATATATTTTATAGGTGTTAAATCATTTTTGGAACATAAGTCTATATTTAAAAACATTAATTAAGTTATTCTCTGCTTTACATGAGTTACAAAATTAAAGAATACTTAAAAAGAAACTGATCCTTATTCTAACCCTGACTTCATCTCCCAAATTAGCTCTTCCTGTGTTCCTCATATACTACGTCATCTGACCTGTGTGTTGAGACAGGTGACATATTAGTAACATCTGCTTAATCAATGAATAATAGACTGAAACTCTGGTATGAAGCTCTTTGTTGCCCCCCTCCCTTTTTTTTTTTTTAGTCTGCACTACAGAACATGCAGGATCTTAGTTCCTCAACCAGGGATGAACCCGTGCCCCTGCAGTGGAATCTTGGAGTCCTAACCAACAGACTGCCAGGGAATTCCCCTCCTTATTTCTTAAACACAGCTAGTGATAATCAAGGCTTTGTATCTTCATTTTCCCCAGGCATCTTATTTGAAAATTTCCAAATTAACATAAATGTATTAATAAAAAATTATTGGCTAGTTTCTTGTGCAGGGCTTAGCTGGCTGGAGAGAACTGAACTGCCAAATATTGGAATAAATTAGACAACTTGCTGAAATGAAAATATCGCTCAAGGATTCTTTAATCATTGAATGTCATAACATAAGCAATAGCCTAAACTGGAGAGCGTGTTAAATCCATTCTTCCCCATCCATGTTTGCTGCAGCATGACTGTAGTCACAGTTTAATTGGATTAGCACACACAGAAAGAATATGGGGTTCCTCTTGAAATGGAGCAGGACTCCATGGTCCTTCCCCATGTCCCCTCCCATGTCCTCTGCCTGTCTTTTGTCTGTGGAAAAGTTTAGCCAAAGAATACGCTGAATCGGACAAATAAGAACATGCAGAAACAGAGGAAAACAGTCAAAGAGACCAAATAATAAAGTTTAGTCATTAATTATAGCCAAGAACCTTTAGTTCCCTCTCAAGGGCTGTAGATAACATTCTGAATGATACCCTGTGTACAATCTTGTAGATACTGAAAACCCCAACAGGTGGAAAGAGTTAACTACATGATGAGCAGACTATAGCCATGATATAAGCTGCCACAATTCCAAGAACTGGCCAAGAAATGGAACACACTGATCTTGGAATCAAAGATTAACTGTACCTAATGCTGTATCATGGAAAAAGGAAGATAGGTCCAGAGAAACATCTATTTCTTCTTTATTAACCATGCCAAAGCCTTTGACTGTGTGGATTACAATAAACTGTGAACAATTCTGAAAGAGATGGGAGTACCAGACCAATGACCTACCATTTGAGAAACCTATATGCAGGTCAGGAAGCAACAGTTAGAACTAGACATGGAACAACAGACTGAATCCAAATAGGAAAAGGAGTACGTCAAGGCTGTATATTGTCACCCTGCTTATTTAAATTATATGTAGAGTACATCATGAAAAATGCTGTGCTGGAAGAAGCACAAACTGAAATTAAGATTTTCGGGAGAAATATCAATAACCTCAGATATGCAAATGACACCACCCTTATGGCAGAAAGTGAAGAGGAACTAAAAAGCCTCTTCATGGAAGTGAAAGAGGAGAGTGAAAAAGTTGACTTAAAGCTCAACATTCAGAAAACGAAGATCATGGCATCTGGTCCCATCACTTCATGGGAAATAGATGGGGAAACAGTGGAAACAGTGTCAGACTTTATTTTGGGGGGGCTCCAAAATCATTGCAGATGGTGATTGCAGCCATGAAATTAAAAGACGCTTACTCCTTGGAAGGAAAGTTATGACCAAACTAGATAACATGTTGAAAAGCAGAGACATTACTTTGCCAACAACGGTCTGTCTAATCAAGGCTAAGGTTTTTCCAGTGGTCATGTATGGACGTGAGAGTTGGTCTGTGAAGAAAGCTGAGCACCAAAGAATTTATGTTTTTGAACTGTGGTGTTGGAGAAGACTCTTGAGAGTCCCTTGGACTGCAAGGAGATCCAACCAGTTCATTCTAAGGGAAATCAGTCCTGGGTGTTCTTTGGAAGGACCAATGCTAAAGCTGAAACTCCAATACTTTGGCCACTTCATGCGAAGAGTTGACTCATTGGAAAAGACTCTGATGCTGGGAGGGATTGGGGGCAGGAGGAGAAAGGGATGACAGAGGATGAGATGGCTTTATGGCATCATCGACTCAATGGACATGAGTTTGAGTGAATTCCGGGAGTTACTGATGGACAGGGAGGCCTGCCGTGCTGTGATTCATGGGGTCGCAGACAGTCGAACACGACTGAGCAACTGAAGTGAACTGAACTCCTTTGTCACTGATGTCCTGGATATAATATTTTGTTTTGTTTTGTTTTTTCAGTCACTGAGTCGTCTCTTTTTGTGACCCCATGAACTGCAGCACACCAGACTTCCATATACTACTTAGTGTTGGCAAATTTCAGGGTTTCATACCTCTCTTTTGTTGAAATGTTTTGTTTTTATATCCATACGCAAACTATTTTACCTTACTTTAAGCACACAAATCAGCAAATTTCTATGTTAGCCTTATCTTAACACATAAATATACTCAAGTATAAAATGGGCTTTCCAGGTTGTGTTAGTAGTAAAGAATCCACCTGACAATGCAAGAGACTTAAAGAGACATGGGTTCAATCACTGGGTTGGGATGGGTCTGAGGAGGACCCAGAAACCCACTCCAGTGTTCTTGCCTACAGAATGCCATGGACAGAGGAGCCTAGTGGGCTACAGTCCATAGGGTTGCAGAGTTGGATAAGAGTGAAGCAACCTAGCACGCATGCATGTAACTGTAAAATAAGACTAGGTTATTATCAAATAACTGGTTTAAATGTGTTAAAATCTGTAGAAGTATTATATTGGCAATATTTTACATAATATATAGTAATTATACAGCATATATTAATACATTAAGATATAATGCTCAACTTATTCATCTTCCTTATATAATTTTTATACAATTCCCTGAAATCATGAAGCATTTAAAATATATTAAAGCATTCAATAATAAATTTCTATCTATATTGAGATTTTATGAAAAAATCCTTAATTTAGTATACTGTTTTTCATCATTCAGTAAAAAAATTACTGGTAAAAATTATTAATGAAAAATAGCTTGGAGGAATAATATTATCATTTTCTTTGGCCATTATCTAATTTCAAACACCATTTATGGGATTAGTAACTAGTTAGAAAAAAGTTTTTGCTTGACAATTTCTTGTAGCAGGCATTCAGAATTTGCTTCCTAGGTTTATAAATATTTTATAAATTGTGGCACCAGTAAGTCTGATTATAATGCACACCAAAAGATACAAAGAAGAAAATCATATCCTTCTGGATAAAATATATCCCCTTTTAAATATCATAAATGACATTATTTCAATCAAAAAAAAATTCAGTCTTATTGGAATAATACATAGCATAGCCTGGGCCAAAGTCTGAAAACTTTTGAAAATATGTAAAGTAACATGATATGAAAGTCTGGGTAACATTGGAATGCTTTTGCTCCAAAAACAATTTTTGAAAAACATAGTTATCTTAAGATTAAAAATCTTCTTATCAGTGCAATAGTTTTACTTAGAAAGGGAAATAAAATACACAAAATAGTTGCAAAATATAAATCAAGAGGTGATTCTTTTATGAAAATAAAATTGTGTATATTAGGTTACTTTCAAATGCCTATATTCAGAGAAGGAACACTAAGAAAAATTTTTCCTAATTTAGCATGTAGATGTCATTTAACTCTTTAATATTGAAATTATGAGAATTTCTTGCCTTTCATATGTAAGTATTGACTTTACGCTCTTTCTATCTATTATGATATATGATTGAGTTGATTGAAGTTGTTATCTGAGAATGATTATAATTTTAAAAACATGTTCCTAGCCACACTCTATTGCCTTTTAAAAGATATAAAATTAGACACACATAAAGAAGTGTCAGGAATAAACAACCCAGGGGTGGTGTAGAAAGCCACCAATGAAGCATTAGGCATTGTAATTATTTCTGGGCTACAGAAATAAAGAAGCCTAGATTTGAGTAATAGTTATGCATAGAACTGTGCATTTTGTAATTTATGCTAATGAAATTCTAATTACAATAAAATGATACTTCCAAATATTGTCAAAGAGAATGCACATTACTTAAATTGTCAGTAAGCTCCTCAGACATGTGAGTGTGTCATGAGTTACCTTTAGATAAGTTATAAGGAGCAAGATCCTTACATGGACACACCTGTTTGCCTATTTGAGTAAGATTGTATGGACCTAATCAGGCTGATGGAGGAAGTGAAGTCACCGAGATTCAGCTTTTGTCTAGGAGCTTGAAAAGAATTACAAATATCTCCATTTCAACACTGAGAGACTTTTCCATTAGAAAACTGCTCATGAATTTTAAGTCAGATGTACATCCCTGAGAATTATGAGTTGGAAATTTTCATAAAGATCCTCTAGTTTCAAGTTAAGTTTTCACAGATGAAAATGAATGTTTACAGAGTTTAGGGCTTGTCACAACTGATGCATGATGATCCATCAAGTAAGTATGATGAGATTTATGTAGCTAATGAAGCTGCAAATCATTCTCAGAATTGAAATTTCTCCATTCCCTCTATATGAATTTTGCTCTGACATAATATCAATCAAAATAATAATATTGTGTGGATTTTACATCACCTCCAAAGACTGTGGATGATAAAGATATAAATAGATACTTTTTATTCTTGTTATTTTTTCAAGATTACTAGAATGAAGCAATGGAGTTGGAATAAATACTGAAATGAAGGGAATAGCTTCTTTGATTGTCTTCTGAAATTTAAAGTTCTCTTTATGGATTACAGAATATGTTTTCCAGTGAATTAGTTTTCTTTGAGCTATTCAAGAATTTGCAAAATAAAGTGATTGTAGGGATTAAATTGCATATTAAGTTAGGTTACATGACTTCCAGGTGCTTTTCCAAATCACAGTATGTTCCTTTCATGAGTACATTTACTTAATAGGTCTTTCTTTTAATACATGGTGGTATAATTAACTAACCGTAAGTTTGGCCTTGGAGTAAAAAATGAAGCAGGTAAAAAGTTGACAGAGTTTTGCCAAAACAACACACTGGTCATAACAAACACCCTCTTCCAACAACACAAGAGAAGACTCTACACATGGACATCACCAGATGGTCAATACCAAAATCAGATTGCTTATATTCTTTGCACACAAAGATGAAGAAGCTCTATACAGTCAGCAGAAATAAGACTGGGAGCTGACTGTGGCTCAGATCATTAACACCTTATTGCAAAATTCAGACTTAAATTAAAGAAAGTCGGGAAAACCACTAGACCATTCAGGTATGACCTAAATCAAATCCTTTACAATTATACAGTGGAAGTCAGAAATAGATTCAAGGGATTAGATCAGGTAGATAGAGTGCCTGAAGAACAATGCATGGAGGTTCATAACATTGTACAGGAGGCAGTGATCCAAACATCCCCAAGAAAAAGAAATGCAAAAAAGCAAAATGGTTGTCTGAGGAGGCCTTACAAATAGCTAAGAAAAGAAGAGAAGTGAAAAGCAAAAGAGAAAAGGAAAGATATACCCATCTGAATGCAGAGTTCCAAAGAATAGCAAGAAGAGATAAGAAAGCGTTCCTAAGTGATCAATGCAAAGAAATAGAGGAAAACAATAGAATAGGAAAGACTAGAGATTTCTTCAAGAACATTAGAGATACCAAAGGAACATTTCATGCAAAGATGGGCACACTAAAGGACAGAAATGGTATGGACTTAACAGAAGCAGAAGATATTTAGAAGAGGTGGCAAGAACATATGGAAGAAGTATACAAAAAAGATCTTAATGACCCAGATAATCACAGTGGTGTGCTTACTCCCCTAGAGCCAGGCATCTTTGAGTTCAAAGTCAAGTGGGCCTTCAGTTCAATTTAGTTCAGTCGCTCAGTCGTGTCCAACTCTTTGCGACTCCATGAATCGCAGCACACCAGGCCTCCCTGTCCATCACCAACTCCCGGAGTTCACTCAGACTCACGTGCATCGAGTCAGTGATGCCATCCAGCCATCTCATCCTCTGTTGTCCCCCTTTCCTCCTGCCCCCAATCTCTCTCATCATCAGTCTTTTCCAGTGAGCCTTAGGAAGCATCAATATGAACAAAGATAGTGGAGATAATGGAATTCCAGTTGAGCTATTTCAAATCCTAGATAATAATGTTGTGAAAGTGCTGCACTCAATATGCCAACAAATTTGGAAAACTCAGCAGTGGCCACAGAACTGGAAAAGGTCAGTTTTTTATGCAATCCCAAAGGAATGAAACGCCAAAGAATACTCAAACTACCACACAATTGCACTTATTTCACATGCTAGCAAAGTAATGATCAAAATTCTCCAAGCTAGATTTCAAAGGTACATGAACTGAGAATTTCCACATGTTCAAACTGGATTTTGAAAAGATAGAGGAACCAGAGATCAAACTACCAACATCCATTAGATCATAGAAAAAAACAAGAGAATTTCAGAAAAACATCTGCTTCATTGACTATGCTAAAGCCTTTGACTGTGTGAATCACAACAAACTGTGGAAAATTCTTAAAGAGGTGGGAGTACCAGACAACTTTACCCGACCCTGCAAAACCTGTATGCAGGTCAAAATGCAGCAATTAGAATTGGATATGAAACAACTGTTTCAAAATTGGGAAAGAAGTACATCAAGGCTGTATATTGTCACCCTGCTTATGTAACTTATATGCAGAGTACATCACATGAAATGCCAGGCTGCATGAAGCACAAGTTGGAATCAAGATTGCTGAGAGGAATATCAATAACCTCAGATATGCAAATGACATCACCTTTATGGAAGAAAGTGAAGAGGAATTAAAGAGCCTCTTGATGAAGGTGAAAGAGGAAGGTGAAAATGCTGGCTTAAAACTCAACATTGAAAAAATGAAAATCAGGGCCTCTGGTCCCATCATTCCATGGCAAATAGATGGGGAAAGAATGGAAAGGAAGATAGACTTTTTTTCTTGGGCTCCAGAATCACTGCAGATGGTGACTGCAGCCATGAAATTAAAAGATACCTGCTCCTTGGGGGAAAAAAAAAGCTATGACAAACATGATGTATTAAAAAGCAGAGACATTACTTTGCTGCCAAAGGTCTGTATAGTCAAAGCTATGACGTTTCCAGTAGTCATGTATAGATGTTAGGATTGGACCATAAATGAAGGCAGAGTGCCAAAGAATCGGTGCTTTTGAATTGTGATGTTGGAGAAGACTTGAGAGTCCAGTGGACTGCAAGGAGATCAAACCAGTTAATCCTGAAGGAAATCTATCCTGAATACTCATTGGAATGACTGATGCTGAAGCTGAAACTGTAATACTTTGGCTATCTGATGCAAAGTGCCAATCCATTAGAAAAGACCCTGGGAAAGATTGAAGGAAGGAAGAGATGGGAACAACAGAGGATGAGATCATTGGATGGCTTCACCAAATCAATGGACATGAGTTTAACCAAGCTCCAGGAGATAGTGAAGTATAGGGAAGCCTGCCATGCTACATTCCATGGGGTTGCAGAGTAGGACATGACTGAGCCACCGAATGACAACAAATAATCAACTAACTTACCATTCTACTGCATTACTACAAAATAATTGCTATTCTTTAACATAGTACACAGATGAATCAAATTGTGGCATATAGTTAATTATAGGCTTTCTTATCTTTTGTTCAAGTGTTTCTATCGAATATATGTGTGTGTGTATATATATATATATATATAGATAGATAGATAGATAGATAGATAGATAACTGTCTAACTCTATATATGTGATGTGTGCCACGTTGCTTCAGTCATGTACAGCTCTTTGAAGCCCCATGGTCTGTAGGATCCTATGAATCTGCCAGGCTCCTCTGTCCATGGGATTCTCCAAGCAAGAATACTGGAGTGGGTTGCCATGCCTCCCTCCAGGTGATCTTCCTGACCCAGGGATCCAACCCATGTCTCCTACATCTCCTGCATTGGCAGGCAGGTTTTACCACCACTAGCACCACCTGGGAAGTCCAAAACTATAAATATGTATGAATATCTGTATATACACAGATATATACATATGCACACACACACACACACGAGTGTATAAACAGCCTTCCCAGATGGCACTAGTGATAAAGCACATGCTTACCAATGCAGGAGATTTAGGAGACATGGGTTCGATCCTTGGGTCAGGAAGATCCCCTGAAGCAGGGCATGGCAACCCACTCCAGTATTCTTACCTGCAGAATCCCATGGACAGAGGATCCTGGTGGGCTACAGTCCATAGGGTCACAAGACATGGGGTGATAATACAGTCCATAGGTTTGCAAGTCATATACACAACTGAAGCAACTTAGAATGCATACACTCGTGTATGTAGATACATACTACAAATATAGAAGTCAATTTGATTGGACTTTTGGTTTAATATATAATCAAATAGTAGTAAATACAAATTGTATGCCTAGCAGAAATTAGGTTCATAAAATAAAATTTGCTTTTCTGAGGACAAAGCTACTTTTTTCTCCAGCAGAAATCTTCAGACTATGTAAATATTTCACCTTACCTATTGGACATTCCATCATGCTTAATGTTTCAGATAAATATTTAACTGAGATTTAATTGGATGCTTGTAAAGTATTATTGCTAATTGAAAATGGTTGTTGAAGTTGTTAATTTGAAAGACTGCTGATTTTTCTGATTAAAAATCTATCTCTGTGTAGACATAAAATCATATAATAAATTGTCTTATGTTTTCACCATCAGCCTATGCTTTTAGTTAAATAAAAGCACATATATTACAATAAAGGTTGACATCGACTCATATTTTCATCATTATTTGAAAAAATTTCAAATAAACATTTAGCATTCAACTCTTAAACACTTCAAGTTGCATTGTAGAATTGTATACTTAAATATTTATATTTATAATAATAAATAGAAGGCAGCTTAACAGCAGTTTTTATTTCCAGTTTTACAGGGACAAAAAATAAATCAGTGAAAAGAACTTTCAATAGTGAGGTTAGATATTTCTTATAGGATCTGTCATAACAAGTAACCAGGGGCAAGGAAAGTAGTTTCTTTCAGTATAGCACAAAGATTACAAAGTACAGCCTGTAGGACAAATTCAGCTTTCTGCCTGTTTTGTGTGGCCTATTAACTTAGAAATATATTGACATTTTTCAAGTGTAGGGAATTTTTTAAAATACTGTTACAGTGACTGTATGCAGCTAGCAAAATCTAAAATATTTACTCTGTGTTCCTACACAGAAAAAAAATTTGCTAACTCCTGATTAGTGAGTTGGTTCAAGGCCAGCCACCTTATTAAGTGTGTGAAGAGTAACAGAAAACCCTGTTTTTGCTTTTACCCCCATATTCATCTGTACTATGGGGACAGTAATAGTTTCTACCTCATAGGGCCATTGTGAATACAGATAGTATGTTTCTTCAAATGTAATAAAATCGATAAACATTGACCCTCGATAAACGTTTGTGGCAATATAATTTATAAAATAAGACACTTGAGCTTTAATGAGAGCAATAGTAATCTTCTAATTTTACAAAAATAGTAATCTTCAAATATTTATAAGATGCTTAAACAATATATAGCGTACTTGGTAAAAGTATGAATAAAATTAATAAAAGAAAATTAACTTCTCTTGTGTGTGTATACTTTTTTAGTATTAGCTCCTATATGCTAGACATGTGCAAATTATGTTCTTTCTAATATATTGACTAGTTCTCAAAATAACTGAAAAGATTATATGAGACCTAATTCCCTGGAAGTCTCTTGAGAAAAGGTTTATATGTGGAAGGATGTTACTGAAAAATGCTCTCAACAGCAACAGATGAAAGAATATCAGCAACAAGATCCTGTTGAGAAAAAGGTTGAACTGTGATTCCACTGAAAACAAGACTTCTGCAAAATAGTTGTGAAGCAAGAACTGAAATTCAAATATGTTCAGAATTGAAACAAAGGGAACAGACTGTTTTATACCCACATGAATTAGTTTTCAAATGGGTGTTACTTTGGTGTAGGCAGTTTCCTTTGATTGAGGACAATTCCTTGAGAGAAAGACAATTTTGTTGTTCAGTCACCTAGTCGTGTCTGAATCTTCATGACCCCATGGATTGCAGCACACCAGGCTTCCCTGTCCTTCACTATCTCCCGGAGTTTGCCCAAGATCCTGTCCATTGAATCAGTGATGCTGTCCAGCCATCTTATACTCTGTCACCCTCTTTTCCTTCTGCCTTCAATCTTTCCCAGCACTGGGGTCTTTTCAAATAAGTCAGCTCTTTGCATCAGGTGGTCAAAGTGTTGGAGCTTCAGCTTCAGCATCAGTCCTTCCAATGACTGGTTTGATCTCTTTGCTGTCCAAGGGACTCTCAAGAGTCTTCTCCAAAATCACAGTTTGAAAGCATCAATTCTTTGATGCTCTGCCTTCTTTACAGCCCAGCTCTCACAACTGTACGTGACTATTGGAAAAATCATAGCCTCAACAACATAGACCTTTGTCGGCAAAGTGATGTCTCTGCTTTTTAATACACTGTCTAGGTTTGTCATAGCATTCCTGCCAAGAAGCAATCATCTCCTAATTTCATGGCTGCAGTCACCCTCTGCAGTGATTTTACAGCCTAAGAAGAAGAAATCTATCATTCTTTCCACATTTTCTCCTTCTATTTGCCATGAAATGATGGGGCTGAATGCCAAGATCTTAGTTTTTTAATAATTTGTTTTCAGCCAGGTTTTTCACTTTCCTCTTTCACTCTCATCAAGAGGTTCTTTGGTTTCTCTTTGCTTCTGCCAGGCAACTTCATCTGCATGTCTGAGGTTGTTGATATTTCTCCTGGCAATCTATATTCCAGCTTGTAACTCATCCAGCCTGGAACTTATATGTGCCGTCCATATAAGTTAAATAAACAGGATGGCAACAAGCATCCTTTACATACTCATTTCTCAATCCTGAACCAGTCAGTTTTTCCATACAGGGTTCTATCAGTTGTTTCTTGGCTGGCATACAGTTTTCTAAGGAGACAAGTAAGATGGTCTGGTATTTTCATCTCTTTAATAATTTCCCACAGTTTGTTATGATCCGCACAGTCATATTCAAACAAGACAACTTTAGCTGGCAACATCCCTAGAAAATGGCATCTTCCCTGATCCTTGCAGTTCAAAGGGTTACAAAGAATCTGATATGACTTATTGACTGAAAGACAACCCTGATCCTTAAAGGAAAATTTGTGTGACGTACCACAGCAGTTGCTACAGGGTAACCTTTCTGCAACTCCACTTCACATAAATTGGCCTTAGATAACAGATCCTCCAAGATTCTGATTTATCGTTACTGGAAAAAATGTGTAATGGGAAGAATAGTGAGACAAACTACCCTAAACCTAACAGCTAGGAGTAAATATATGTGATACTTATTATCTTCCTCCTGGATTACCATTTCAGATTCTTCTCAAAATCAACACCTTGGCTGGTGTAGGTAACTTTTGTGGGGAGTTGACCTAGATCCTTATTCCTCAGAGATTTGAGCCTTTCACAGGCTTTGGCTAATGTTCATTAATGATTAGTACCGAGTAGTGAAATATAATGGAGAAGGCAATGGCACCCCACTCCGGTACTCATGCCTGGAGAATCCCATGGATGGAGGAACTTGGTGGGCCGTAGTCCATGGGGTTGCTAAGAGTCGGACACTACTGAGCGACTTCACTTTCATTTTTCACTTTTATGCATTGGAGAAGGAAATGGCAACCCACTCCAGTGTTCTTGCCTGGAGAATCCCAGGGACGGGGGAGCCTGGTGGGCTTCCATCTATGGGGTCGCACAGAGTCAGGCACAA
>NW_011494837.1:2431740-2433811 GCF_000754665.1 Bison bison bison | reverse complement strand
CTGGCTGGAGAATCTAAGATCAAGGTGCCAGCAGATTCAATGTCTAGTGAGAGCTCAATTCCTGATAAGTAGATATCCTGTGTCTTATATGGGAAGGGGAAGGGAGTCCCTGGGATCTTTTTTATAATGTCTGTAATTAAATTCATGAGGGCTCTGCTCTCAAGACCTGGTCACCTACCAAGGGCCCCACCTCTTCATATCATCTCATTTGGAATTATATTTTTCACTACTGTATAATTTGCCATCATTAGAAACCATCATGGAGAAGGAAATGGCAACACACTCTCTGGAGAATCCCAGGGACAGAGGAGCCTGGTTGGCTGCCATCTATGGGGTCGACAAAGTCGGACACAACTGAAGTGACTTAGCAGCAGCAGCAGAAACCATCATGGAGAAGGAAATGCCACCACACTCCAGTATTCTTGCCTAAAGAATCCCAGGGACAGGGGAACCTGGTGGACTGCCATCTATGGGGTCGCACAGAGTTGGACATGACTGAAGCAGCACAGCAGCAGCAGCAGAAGCGGCAGAAACCATCAAAATTGCAAGGCTTTGTTATTATATAGTTATTAAGAGAATTCCATGTAGCATAGAAAGATGTCTTATGAATAAAATCAGGTAAAAAAACAGTATGAGAGTCCAAGCTCAATAAATGAATTATATGAAAATGAAGGTATGTGTTAAAAATTCCAAAATAATGTTCCAAAATGTTAACCTCAGTTATTTTTTAGTTATGAAACTTTAAATGATCTTTGTACTCTTATTTATACTTTTCCTTTTGAATTTTTAAAAAGTGGTAATGTATTATATTTAAACATAAAAACAAGGTTTTTGAACTGGGCATTTTCATATTAAACACTCTATTACCTAGATTTGTACAGAAAAAAACTTCTTAGACATATAATTAAATAGCCTCACATCAAGGAATTTTTAACATTTAAGGTGCTTTCTGAAGTCATAAGTAATTGCTACATACCATATATTTCAAAATCACCATCTTCATAATATTAGAATTATATTCTCACATTGAAGTTTGATAGACCTATGACCAGCTTCATTTAATAAAATGTGCATACCTATGAAATGTGAATCTTTCTGGTGGAACCTTTAGGAATCAGAGAGGAGTTACCATGCTTTCTCATTCGTTGCAATGATCCAAATCTTGGGTATCCCCTTAGTCCATATCATGGAGGTGGGAGACCACAGATTGAACCTCCTAACCAAACCACAAAGGATATGTAGAGTGAGGAAGATTTTCCCTTTGTGTTTTTAGCATTTCATCTCCTTCCTCCTACACCAAATATAAATGGATACTCCCTAAAGAGATTTGCATATTTCTACTCAATACCTGTGATTCAGCAGGTCACTTTATTATGGACTTTAGGAGTCACTAGAAAAGAATACCATACTACAAACAACTCCACAAAGTTAGTTTGGAATACTTCGATTTCAAGAGGTTTTTATTTTGTTGTTTGTTTTTTGGTCAGGCCTTGCAGAATGCGGGACTGACCAGGGATGGAAGCCATGTTCCCTGCAGTGGAAGTATGGAGGCTTAACCAGTGAACTTCAGAGGAAGTCCTCTTGAAGAGGTTTTTGTTTGTAAGAGTGAACACATTAATAAATATAAATAAATATATATATATAGTTTTCATGATTTAAATAGCTTATTTTTGTTATGTTATTTTTGTGATATAATGTCAGAACTTGAAAAATGAATCAAGGAAAAAGATATTTAGAATATGTGGGATATGAAAGAATTTTCTAGCAGTAACTGGAATTATATAGTACGTATCAACAGAAAGGAAATGAAAGAGTTTCCAGAATTTACATTAGGGAGATGATACAAAATTGTTTTAAAAAAAATGTATGGAGAGAATGGGTTTACCTAGTGGCTCAGTGGTAAAGAATCTGCCTCCCAAGCAGGTGGTGCAAATTTGATCGTTGGGTCAAGAAGATCCCCCGGAGAAGGAAATGGCAACTCACTTCAGCATTCTAGCCTGGGGAATCTCATGGACAGAAGAACCTAGCGCTCTATAGTCTATGCAGTTGGCAAAAGTCAGACATGACTAAA
>NW_011494837.1:2431155-2431640 GCF_000754665.1 Bison bison bison | reverse complement strand
CCATTATAAATAGTTACAGATTTTTTTTCATTTTTTTTGTGGATGGTAGCTCTGCATATTTGAGAAAAATACACAATACATAACGTTTTTTTAATGTCCTACTAACCACTTTATTTTTAAACTTTGTAAGGAATTTGCTTTATAATTCTTTAGCTTTCTTTCTTTATTTTTTTTTTTTAACATTGTACATGTTTTAATGCCATTCTCCCAAATCATCCCCCTCTCCCTCTCCCAGAGTCCAAAAGACTGTTCTATACACCTGTGTCTCTTTTGCTCTCTCGTATACAGGGTTGTCTTTACCATCTTTCTAAATTCCATATATGTGCATTAGTATACTGTATTGGTGGTTTTCTTTCTGGATTACTCTGTATAAGTGGCTTTCTTTCTTCACTCTGTATAATTGGCTCCAGTTTCATCCACCTCATTAGAACTGTTTCAAATGTATTCTTTTTAATGGCTGAGTAATACTCCATTGTGTATATGTA
>NW_011494837.1:2430632-2431055 GCF_000754665.1 Bison bison bison | reverse complement strand
AGAGGAAGTCCTCTTGAAGAGGTTTTTGTTTTTGTTTTTAAGAGTGAACACAACATTAATATATATATATATATATAGTTTCCATGATTTGAATAGCTTATTTTTGTCGTTATGTTATTTTTGTGATATAATGTCAGAACTTGAAAAATGAATCAAGGAAAAGGACATTTAGAATATGTGGGATATGAAAGAATTTTCTAGCAGTAACTGGAATTATATAGTACGTATCAACAGAAAGGAAATGAAAGAGTTTCCAGAATTTACATTAGGGAGATGATACAAAATTGTTTTAAAAAAATGTATGAAGAGAATGGGTTTACCTAGTGGCTCAGTGGTAAAGAATCTGCCTGCCAAGCAGGTGATGCAAATTTGATCGTTGGGTCAAGAAGATCCCCCGGAGAAGGAAATGGCAACTCACTTCAG
>NW_011494837.1:2428715-2430532 GCF_000754665.1 Bison bison bison | reverse complement strand
ATACTTATTATCTTCCTCCTGGATTACCATTTCAGATTCTTCTCAAAATCAACACCTTGGCTGGTGTAGGTAACTTTTGTGGGGAGTTGACCTAGATCCTTATTCCTCAGAGATTTGAGCCTTTCACAGGCTTTGGCTAATGTTCATTAATGATTAGTACCGAGTAGTGAAATACAATGGAGAAGGCAATGGCACCCCACTCCAGTACTCATGCCTGGAGAATCCCATGGATGGAGGAACTTGGTGGGCCATAGTCCATGGGGTTGCTAAGAGTCGGACACTACTGAGCGACTTCACTTTCATTTTTCACTTTTATGCATTGGAGAAGGAAATGGCAACCCACTCCAGTGTTCTTGCCTGGAGAATCCCAGGGACGGGGGAGCCTGGTGGGCTTCCATCTATGGGGTCGCACAGAGTCAGACATGACTGAAGCGACTTGGCAGCAGCAGCAGTGAAATACAAAGAGGTACTCCATGAGCCACCTGGGTACCAAATATATTCGTCTCTTTCCTTTTTATGCAACATTTGTTTGTTGTTGTTTTGTTGCTAAATTTTCTTAAACTTTTTGCAATCCAACAGACTGCAGTGCACAAGAATTACCTGCCCTTCACTATTTCCCACAGTTAGCTCAAACTCATGTCCATTGAGTTGGAGATGCCAACTGACCACCTCATTCCCTGTTGCTCCCTTCTCCTCCTGCCTTCAATCATTCCCAGCATCTGGTTCTTTTGCAAAGAATGGGCTCTTCGCATCAAGTAGCCAAAGTATCGGAGCCTTAGTTTCAGCCTCAGTCCTTCCAATGAATATTCGTGGTTGATTTCCTTTAGGATTGACTGATTTGGTCTCCTTGCCACCCAAAGGCTCTCTAGAGTCTTTTCCAGCACCACAATTCAATATCATCATTTCTTCAGTGCTCAGACTTCTTTATGATGTGACTCTCATATCCATACATGACTACTGGAAAAACCATACAGTTGACTATACGGACCTTTGTCAGCAAAGTGATGTCCCTGCTTTTTAATATACTGTCTAGGTTTTTCATAGCTTTCCTTCCAAGGAGCAGTTGTAGTAATGTTACGTATGTGTATATGCAACATTAGCCCTACCTTACCATGATGATCAAAGTCTTTCACCTCTGCCAGGCTGACAACTGCCCTCCTTTCAAGAAAGACCCTACAGTTTCAATACAACCCCTATCAAAATCCTAGAAATATTTTTTTTCCACAAACTACTTTTAAATTTATATGGAAAGGCAAAGGGACTGCCACACACAAACCAATATTGAAAAATAAGAGAGAGAACTCTTATTATCTTATTATACAGGAGAACTCTACCTGGTTTTGAAGTGTACATAAAGCTACAGTAATCAAGAGAATGTGATGCTCATGTAAAGTTGGACAGAGAGATCAGGAGAAAAGATTAGAAAGTCAAGAAATAGACTTATAGACTTTGTCTTAGTTCATTCAGACTTCTGCAATAGGATAGACTGGATGGCTTTAAACAACAGAAATGCTTTTTATCATAGTTCTGCTGGCTGGAGAATCTAAGATCAAGGTGCCAGTAGATTCAATGTCTAGTGAGAGCTCAATTCCTTGTAAGTAGATATCCTTTGTCTTATATGGGAAGGGGAAGGGAGTCCCTGGGATCTTTTTTATAATGTCTGTGATTAAATTCATGAGGGCTTTGCTCTCAAGACCTAGTCACCTACCAAGGGCCCCACCTCTTCATACCATATCATTTGGAATTAGATTTTTCACTACTGTATAATTTGCCATCATTAGAAACCATCATGGAGAAGGAAATGGCAACACACTCCC
>NW_011494837.1:2428235-2428615 GCF_000754665.1 Bison bison bison | reverse complement strand
GAACCTTTAGGAATCAGAGAGGAGTTACCATGCTTTCTCATTTGTTGCAATGATCCAAATCATGGGTATCCCCTTAGTCCATATCATGGAGATGGGAGACCACAGATTGAACCTCCTAACCAAACCGCAAGGGATATGTAGAGTGAGGAAGACTTTCCCTTTGTGTTTTTAGCATTTCATCTCCTTCCTCCTACACCAAATATAAATGGATACTCCCTAAAGAGATTTGCATATTTCTACTCAATACCTGTGATTCAGCAGGTCACTTTATTATGGACTTTAGGAGTCACTAGAAAAGAATACCATACTACAAACAACTCCACAAAGTTAGTTTGGAATACTTCGATTTCAAGAGGTTTTTATTTTGTTGTTTGTTTTTT
>NW_011494837.1:2427560-2428135 GCF_000754665.1 Bison bison bison | reverse complement strand
GATCCCCCGGAGAAGGAAATGGCAACTCACTTCAGTATTCTAGCCTGGGGAATCTCATGAACAGAAGAACCTAGCGCTCTATAGTCTGTGGAGTTGGCAAAAGTCAGACATGACTGAACAACAGTACAAAGAGAAGCAGCTGTGTTAATGTACTTAAAGAAAAAGTTCTTTCTCAAAAGTAGCCAAGGAAAAAATAACATATTTAGAAAGGGGAGTTTGAGAAGATGTTATATAAAAGAAAAAAAAATACAAATAAGTAAATAATTCTTGATTTAAATGAAAATAAATTACCAAAAAAAGTTAGTAGATGTAATCAAATCTTAAGGTGAAGATATAACTGTTGTCTGTTTTTCATTTTTGTCTCCCTGAGCTTGTCATCTCCAGCTTCTCTTGTCCCATTTCCTTCTTCATTATAATCAGATATATTGTATTTGGGCATTCCTTACCATGCAAAATGTTAAAAGCTGCTGTTTCTATTAGTGTTTTAGGTTCTTTAATTATCAGTATTCTCCATTATAAATAGTTACAGATTTTTTTTCATTTTTTTTGTGGATGGTAGCTCTGCATATTTGAGA
>NW_011494837.1:2426912-2427460 GCF_000754665.1 Bison bison bison | reverse complement strand
GAACCTTTAGGAATCAGAGAGGAGTTACCATGCTTTCTCATTTGTTGCAATGATCCAAATCATGGGTATCCCCTTAGTCCATATCATGGAGATGGGAGACCACAGATTGAACCTCCTAACCAAACCGCAAGGGATATGTAGAGTGAGGAAGACTTTCCCTTTGTGTTTTTAGCATTTCATCTCCTTCCTCCTACACCAAATATAAATGGATACTCCCTAAAGAGATTTGCATATTTCTACTCAATACCTGTGATTCAGTAGATCACTTTATTATGGACTTTAGGAGTCACTAGAAAAGAATATCCATACTACAAACAACTCTGCAAAGTTAGTTTGGAATACTTCGATTTCAAGAGGTTTTTATTTTGTTGTTGTTTGTTTTTTGGTCAGGCCTTGCAGAATGCGGGATTGACCAGGGATGGAAGCCATGTTCCCTGCAGTGGAAGCATGGAGGCTTAATCAGTGAACTTCAGAGGAAGTCCTCTTGAAGAGGTTTTTGTTTTTGTTTTTAAGAGTGAACACAACATTAATATATATATATATATATA
>NW_011494837.1:2400440-2426812 GCF_000754665.1 Bison bison bison | reverse complement strand
TGTTGTGCAGAAGCTTTTAATTTTAATTAGATCCCATTTGTTTATTTTTGCTTTTATTTCCAATATTCTGGGAGGTGGGTCATAGAGAGCCTGCTGTGAAGTATGTCGGAGAGTGTTTTGCCTATGTTCTCCTCTAAGAGTTTTATAGTTTCTGGTCTTATGTTTAGATCTTTAATCCATTTTGAGTTTATTTTTGTGTATGGTTTTAGAAAGTGTTCTTAGTTCAGTTCAGTCACTCAGTCATGTCCTACTCTTTGCAACCCCATGAATCGCAGCACGCCAGGCCTCCCTGTCCATCACCAACTCCCGGAGTTCACCCAGACTCACGTTCATTGAGTCAGTGATGCCATCCAGCCATCTCATCCTCTGTCGTCCCCTTCTCCTCCTGCCCCCAATCCCTCCCAGCATCAGAGTCTTTTCCAATGAGTCAACTCTTCGCATGAGGTGGCCAAAGTACTGGGGTTTCAGCTTTAGCATCATTCCTTCCAAAGAAATCCCAGGGCTGATCTCCTTCAGAATGGACTGGTTGGATCTGTTCTAGTTTCATTCTTTTACAAGTGGTTGACCAGTTTTCCCAGCACCACTTGTTAAAGAGATTGTCTTTTCTCCATTGTATATCCTTGCCTCCTTTGTCAAAGATAAGATGTCCATAGGTGCGTGGGTTTATCTCTGGGCTTTCTATTTTGTTCCATTGGTCTATATTTCTGTCTTTGTGCCAGTACCATACTGTCTTGATGACTGTGGATTTATAGTAGAGCCTGAAGTCAGGCACATTGATTCCTCTAGTTCTGTTCTTCTTTCTCAAGATTGCTTTGGCTATTCAAGGTTTTTTGTATTTCCATACAAATTGTGAAATTATTTGTTCTAGCTCTGTGAAAAATACCATTGGTAGCTTGATAGGGATTGCATTGAATCTATAGATTGCTTTGGGTAGTATACTCATTTTCACTATATTGATTCTTCCGATCCATGAACATGGTATATTTCTCCATCTATTAGTGTCCTCTTTGATTTCTTTCGTTAGTGTTTTATAGTTTTCTATATATAGGTCTTTAGTTATTTAGGTAGATTTATTCCTAAGTATTTTATTCTTTTTGTTGCAATGGTGAATCAAATTGTTTCCTTAATTTCTCTTTCTATATTCTCATTATTAGTGTATAGGAATGCAAGGGATCTCTTTGTGTTGATTTCATATCCTGCAACTTTACTATATTCATTGATTACCTCTAGTAATTTTCTGGTGGAGTCTTTAGGGTTTCGTATGTAGAGGATCATGTCATCTGCACACAGTGAGAGTTTTACTTCTTCTTTTCCAATTTGGATTCCTTTTATTTCTTTTTCTGCTCTGATTGCTGTGGCCAAAACTTCCAAAACTATGTTGAATAGTAATGGTGAAAGTGGGCACCCTTGTCTTATTCCTGACTTTAGGGGAAATGCTTTCAATTTTTCACAATTGAGGATGATGTTTGCTCTGGGTTTGTCATATATAGCTTTTATTATGTTGAGGTATGTTCCTTCTATTCCTGCTTTCTGGAGAGTTTTTATCATAAATGGATGTTGACTTTTGTCAAAGGCTTTCTCTGCATCTATTGAGATAATCATATGGCTTTTATTTTTCAATTTAATGTGGTGTATTACATTGATTGATTTGCGGATATTGAAGAATCCTTGCATCCCTGGGATAAAGCCCACTTGGTCATGATGTATGATCTTTTTAATGTGTTGTTGGATTCTGATTGCTAGAATTTTGTTAAGGATTTTTGCATCCATGTTCATCAGTGATTATTCTTTAGCTTTCTTACTATTCTTCTTTTACTTGTTTTTCCCTCTTATACGATGCCTCCTTTTCTTCTTTTGTTTTGGAAATAAAAGATGTGAAAAATGAAAGAGAAGAAAATGATATAATCCAAGGTAATATAAAATTCAAAAAGTGTAGGAATACATTACCAAGTTGATTAAAAGTACAGGGAAAAAAATCATTAAAATTTTTACATAGGATAATTAAAAAATTCATTAAATTCTCAGTCCAAAAAATCCCCTAAGCAACTATGAGAATATAGAAAAAAACATATTATTGTAAATATTGTGATAGCTTTTTACCTTGCGTTTATTTTGCTTTTTACCTTGCGTAAAGTAATCATTATTCTTTTCAGCTAAGAGCTTATAAGACCTTGGTGAGTTTGGATCAAATCAAAAGGCTGTAAGGATTACAACTTAAACTCTGCAGAAGAATGCTTGCAACAATATGCTGGGCTGTCAAAACACACACACGCAGTCTATTATGCCATTGGATAATAGAGCTTTTGTGTTCAGGTAACTAAATAAACTATTCATTTAAAATATTTATTAACCCCCTTTGTTTTCATTCACATTCAAGGATTTCAAAGAAAATGACAATGTTCATGCTTTTTCTAAATTATCTTCTTCTATTATGAGTTATTATAAAGCTCTGTTTTACTCATCTGCTTATGATACTGATAATGCTGGTTTCTCTGAGGGTAATAAAAGGAAATTATATGAGACTTACTCTCATTCCCTTGTGATAATTCTTTTCTCTAGTCTACAACATTCAGCCTGAGGAAATGAAACCCAGTGCTTATTTTTATGTTGTGACTACTATCATAGTTATTTTAATGTAAACACATTATTTACCATCTGTTCTTTGTTTAGCCAAAATTGATTTTCTATATAGTTCATTTGGACACTTGAGACAAATAAGCTATTTATTTGTGTCAGTTTAATGTCTTAGTTACTAGAATCTTAAAAAGAAAATATTTTTCCAGAACCAATATGTTTCAAATACTCTCTAATGCAATATATTTTTGAATTAGCACATTTGGTTTTGTAGTTTCTTAAAAGGGGGATTATGTGTGTGCTTTATTATTTTTAAGAACTTATAATAAAAATGGCAATTCATTGTTTTAACATAAACATTTTTTATGGCAAATTAAAAATAGAAAATTATTCTATGCAGCTCGTTTCTAATGGCTGGAAGCTGTTTGGCATCACATGAGCTTTCCCCAAGTGGTTAATTCTGTTGCTATTATTGTTCTTGTTGTTATCGTTCAGTCACTCAGTCATGTCTGACTCTTTGTGACCCCATGGACTGCAGTACTCCAGGTTTCCCTTCCCTTCACCTTCTCTCAGAGCTTACTCAAACTCATTTCAATTGAGCCGGTGATGCCATCCAACCATCTTGTCCTCTGTCATCTCCTTCTCCTCCTGCCTTCAATCATTCCCAGCATCAGTATCTTTTCAAATGAGTCAGCTCTTTATATCAGGTGGCCAAAGTATTGGAACTTCAGCCTCAGCATCAGTCCCTCCAATGAATATTCAGGGATGATTTCCTTTAGGATTGACTGGTTTGACCTCTTTGCTGTCCAAGGGACTCTCAAGAGTCTTCTCAAACACCACAGTTCGAAAGCATCAATTCTTTGACACTCAGCCTTCTTTTGGTCCAACTCTCATATCCATACATGACTGCTGGAAAAACCATAGCTTTGACTATACGGACCTTTGGCAGCAAAATAATGTCTCTGTTTTTTAATGAATTCTGTCATTACATAACACTGATTTGAGAAAAGCATAAAATTGACTTAATTATTTTTAAATTGGCCTATGCTTGATACAGCATAATGCACAATAAATTATTATTTATCAGCAATGTACTACTAGGCTAAAGATCACTAGGAACACATGTTTAACAAAACACAGTTGGGTTTATTACTTTCCACAACAAAAAGGAAGGTGTTCACATTATGGAGAACAGGGAGAAATCTCTGTGAGAGGACATTTCATGCTGCTCTATAAAGGAATTAAACTGTGGTATGTGGTTTTGAAGATGGTTCAAGAAAGAGGTGGTTTTTCTGCAATTGAGTGTTTTTAACAGGTAAGGATAATTATATAATCAAGTATCTTAATTTAAACTAGCGGCTGGAAGAAATGAGTCAGAGTTAAAGCTGTAATTAGTAAAGAAATAATAATCAAGTCGACTAGATAAAGAAGTTGTTTAGTCACTTCTGTAATTCACAAAACTTTCTTGTTTTTGTGTGTGAGCAGACATACCTATAGAAAACTTTGTGTTCTCATCTGATGCTCTATGAAATTTCTATGCTCAGCAGGAGAACCCTATGTTCTAGTTGTTAGTGCCAGATCAATTGGCAGCTTTCAGAGGTGACCACTCTTCACTTTCTTATCTGTATGTTACAATGATGATTGTTGTAGACAAAATGTTTACATCTTTCCAAGTTCATATGTTGAAACCCTAACTCCCAGTGTAACAGTATAAGAAGGTGGGGCCCTTGGAAGGTAATTAGGCTTAGAGGAAGTTATAAGGGTAGAGTCTTTCCTCTCTCTCCACCATGTGAAGACACAACAAGAAGGAGGCCATTTATGAGCCAGGAAAAGTGTTCTCATCAGACTGTAAAACTGCTGACATCTTGATCTTCCCAGACTCCATAACTATGAGAATTAAATGTCTGTTTAAGCCACCCATTCTATGATATTTTGTTATAGCAAGCTGAGCTAATATAATAATCAAATGTTTCACTTTGAATTATTATAAAAATATATAACCTATGTATGACATTATGATTTTTGTTGACCTCTCCATGATGTCTGATGTCATTAATGACACCATCAACAAGTTACCTGTTGGGACATTTTGTGGTATCACGTGAACATCAAAATGGAGTAGCAAGTGGGGAACCAATTTTTCACCTGTAATCAACATATAACTCTTCTAGCCAAAGAATACTTAAGAAATCACTCCCAGGTCCTACAAGACATGGGAGAATATAGGTGTAGAAGAAGACAGAGAATAAAGAACATACAAGAATAAAGTCTACAGGTTAAGAGGGCACAGCTACAGAATCACAGTCATTTTAATTAAGCAGTGGACCAAATTTCAAAGTACCACAAGGAAAAATAGATTCTATAAATATCAGTAGTTAAATATTAAGTAATTTAATAGAGTGATTAAATATTAAATAATTTAATATTTTTCTGAGTAAGTATTTAAGCTAAACACAACATAGTTTAGATTAAGAGCCTCAAATAATGAATAAATGGCATACTTCTGATGATTAGGGCAAAAATGAATCAGGCAATTGTGCTTACAGATTATCACTAGGCTTCTATCAAGAGAAACAGAGGTTTATATCAGAATTGAATATATATTTATAATTACATAAAATGTGATTTATCACTGTATGGATGTTTTCAGTCTTTTTCAACAGTTCCTTTTGGGATATAAACAAATCCCAAGATCAAAAGCCCTTTGAGTGACAATTCACTGTATCCACTAGCCCAAGAGGGCCATATATTCTAGTAAAGATCTCAGTACACAGGATGGAGATAGGTTGAAGCAACAGTCTTTACATAAATTATCAACTCAACTTGTTTCAGCCTATATATTCTACAGATTATGAAAGTGCAACCCATAATTAAATACCAGTATGGATAAAATACATTGTGTATGTGTGTGCTTGACATGAAGAGAATGCAGTGATCAGTCAACAGGGAGGAAAATTAGTGGCATTTTGGTCTATTTGATAGTTACATTTGCTGTTATAAGTACAATCACTGGTATTCTAGTTTATGGAGTCTCTCATAAGTTTGATTTATGCAAAGCCTCCAGCTTCCTTGGATCATAGCTCTCCAGGAAGCTGAAAACAACATCAGAAATAAGAGTAGGTTTTCAAATGATGAAGATACCTAGTCCTACATATTCATTCCTGAGTTTATCCAGAGACCTGGGCTATGTCTATTGAAAATGGGAAATGTAAAGTGAAAAACTATTATTGGATCATGTTAATATTCATCAAAGTTTAAGAGCCATAATTTGAGTTTGGGTAGTTATTATTAATCCACTTTGAAATAAAGTGAAAGAGCTGAAGAGATGTTAATAAATACATGAATATTTTGAATTAACAAAATTAGGTTTTGAAGTATTTGTGAAAATTATAAGCATGATGAAAAATATTTGCAAATGGCTAAATATGCATGGTATGCATGTTTCTTAATGAAAAATTACTTATGATGAAACACAAAAATAGATAATACACTGAAGAAAATACACTGAAAAGTACAAAATACCGTGCAAAAGTAATATAACCTGATTTAAGTAATTTAAACTTATCCAAACCATTAAACCATGCTTCTACCTTAAAATCAACTGCTGAGTAATCAGGAATATTCTTTGAATAGACAACGACATTAATTTGCACACAAAAGCATGTTCCTCTTTAGTCATATTATCAGTGTCATTTATGCATGCAGAAGCCCTCGTAGAAGTGAATTATGGTAACAATATGCAAAATGAAGTTTCACAAGGGAGATTTTAGTCTTATAAAACAAATATGGAGTATTTTATTTTACTTAATTCTTAGTACTATATTGCTAGGGAAGAAAGCGGCAAATTTATTACTTGTCATTTTTACTGAAATGCTTGAAATTTAAGCACATTTTCTGAGCTCAATACATAAAATCAGATAAAATATCTATGCATGCTAAGTCATTTCAGTTATGTCTGACTATTTGTGACCTCATAGACTATAGTCCACCAGGCTTTTCTGTGAATGGGATTCTCCAGGCAAGAATACGGGAGTGTTTTCATTTTGTGTGTGTGTGTGCTTCACTTTGAAGTATGGAAGTTTCAAATATTGATGAAGTTAAATTTACTAATTTTTCTTTTGTTGCTCATGCTTTTGGTGTCACATGTAATAGTGCTTTATTGAATTCAAGGTCATGAAGATCTACTTTTTTTTTTTAGTTTTAGCTGTTACATTTTGTCGTTTTTTTTTTTTAATTAATTTATTTTAATTGGAGGCTAATTACTTTACAATATGGTAGCTGTTTTTGCCATACATTGACATGAATCAGCCATAGGTGTACATATGTTCCCCTTTTCCTGAACCCCCCTCCTACCTCCCTCCCATCCCATCCCCTCCCTCAGGGTTGTCCCGGTGCACCAGCCCTAAGAACCCTGTCTCGTGCATCAAACCTGGACTGGCGATCTATTTCACATATGATAATATACATGTTTCAATGCTATTCTCTCAAATCATCCCAACCTTGCTTCTCCCACAGAGTCCAAAAGTCTGTTCATTACATCTCTGTCTCTTTTGCTGTCTCACACATAGGGTCATCATTACCATCTTTCTAAATCCCATATATGTGTGTTAAGATACTGTATTGGTGTTTTTCTTTCTGACTTACTTCACTCTGCATAAAAGGCTCCAGTCTCATCCACTTCATTAGGACTGATTCAAATGCATTCTTTTCAATAGCTGAGTAATATTTCATTGTGTATATGTACCACACTTTCTTATCCATTTGTCTGATGATGGATATCTAGGTTGCTTCCATGTCCTAAATATTGTTAGCAGTGCTGTGATAAACATTGGAGTACACGTGTCTCTTTCAATTCTGGTTTCCTTGGTGTATATGCCCAGCAGTGGGATTGCTGGGTCATAGGGAAGTTCTAGTTCCAGTTTTGTAAGGAATCTCCACACTGCTCTCCACAGTGGCTGTAATAGTTTGCATTCCCACCAACAGTGTAAGAGAGTTCCCTTTTCTCTGTGCCTTCTCCAGCATTTGTTTTTTGTAGACTTTTTGATAGCAGATATTCTGACTGGCGTGAGATGGCACTTCATTGTGGTTTTGATTTGCTTTTATCTGATAATGAGTAATATTGAGCATCTTTTCATGTGTTTGTTAGCCATCTGTATGTTTTCTTGGAGAAATGTCTGTTTAGGTCTTTGGCCCATTTTTTGATTGGATCATTTATTTTTCTGGAATTGAGCTGCAGGAGATGTTTGAATATTTTTGAGATTAATTCTTTATCAGTTTCTTTGCAAAAAAAATGAAAATACAACACATGGACTGGGAGAAAGTTTTTTCAAACCATATGTCTGATAAGGGAGGGATTTTATCTAGAATATATAAAGAACTCTTACAACTTAATAATAAACAGACAAGGAGCTTAATTTTAAAATAGGTAAAGGACCTGCATAGACTTTTTTCCAAGGAAACTATGCAAATGGAAGTTATACAAATATATACAACATTGGAAAAGCCCTGATTCTGGGAGAGATGGAAGGAGGAAGGAGAAGAGGGCGTCAAAAGATGAGATGGCTGGATGGCATCATCAATACAATGAACATGAACTTGGTAAACTCAGGGAGATGGTGAAGGACAGAGAAGCCTGGGGTGCTGCAGCTTATAGGGTCACAAAGAGTCGGACATGACTGGGCAACTGAACAACAACAACCACCGAGAAAACTATGCAAATGGAAGTTATACAAATACATACAACATCAGTCATCAGGAATATACACATCAAAACCATGAGGCATCACTTCCCATTCACTATGATGTCTAGAATGAAAAAGGCAGATATTAGCAAGTGTTGACAGAGAAATGAGAACTCTCACGCATGGCTGGTGGGAATACAAAATGGTGCTGCCACTTCAGAAAACTCTGTGTCTCTCAGTTTCTTAAACAAATAAACAAAAGAGTTATCACGTGACACAACAATGTCACTACTAGGTATATACTCAAGAGAAATTAAAAATATGTCTACACAAAAAAACATTTTATAGCATAGTTATTCATAAAAGCCATAAGGTAGAAATCTCACAAAGTCCATCAATAGAGGATTGGACAAACAGAATGCGTGGAGGAGTGCTCTCCCCATAAAAGGAATGAAGTGCTGACACCTGCTACAACCTGAATGAGCACTGAGAACATTATGCTAAGAGAAAGGTCACATATCATGCAATTTATTTCACGTAAAAGTCCAAAAGAGGGAAAGAGGAGACTGCAAGTGATTTCATAAGACTGAGGGATAGGGAGAGGTGTGGGGAGGTAGTGGGCTGACAGCTAAATGACATGTGGTTTCTTTTTAAGACAACAAATATATTTAAAATTCATATCTGTGAATACACTAAAAGCCATTGAATTGCATACTTTAAATGGGTGATTTGTATGATATGTGAGCCATATCACAATAAAACTGCTCTTAAACACACACACACACACAAGAATACTGGAGTGAATTGCCATGCCCTCCTCCAGGGCATCTTCCTGACCCCAGAGATCAAACCCTCATTTCCTCCATCTCCTGCATTGGCAGGTAGACTCTTTATTACTAGATCCATGTATAGTCTACCATTATGAATGTGAATGGAAAGAGAGGCTGATGTGGTGTGACACCCAGGCTTCTGAATAGGTCTATAGTGTGTTTGCAAAAAGCCTGAATTATCAAATGTTCATCATGTGTTTGACTCTTTCTACAGTGTTTCTTCCATTAGGTCTTTACAAAATGTATTCTTTCTATTTTAAAAACATTAATATTGATAAATTCTTTCTCAAACTAATGATATTGTCTGTATAGAAATAAATGTATTTCCCAGTTAGTTAAAATGGATTGATATGAATTTTCCTACAAATCAACAAGTAAGTGTTTTTCATTAGCCAAATTGAATATTTGGCTAATGAAATATTCACAACTACAAATTCTTTGAGCACACAGAGTATCCTATAGCCACTGCTAAAAATTCCAACTCGATCTTTAGAGACGAAATATCCTCCTCAATGAATGATCATATGTGCATCATGATACGCATATTTCCTCTTTTGCTTACTCTACAAATCTACTAATAGATCTTCACCTTTACTTTAAAAACTATGAGAATAGGAAAATAGGATTGAGGAATACATAAAAGGTTGGCTGATAACACCAAAATGTGAAAACATTCCAGCTCTCCATGCTGTATATTACAGCCCCAGAACTTAGTCACCTTATACCTGGAAGTTTGGACATTTTCACCACCTTCACGCATTTCACCTGTACTCCATCTCTCACCTCTGGCAACCACCAATATGTTTTCTGTATCTATGAAATTTATTTTCATTTCAAATTCCATATATTAGTGAGAGTATACAGTATTTCCACTTCTCTCTCTGGGCTTATTTCATTTAGCATAATGCCTCAGGGTCCATCCATATTGTTGAAAATGGCTGAAGTATTTTCTTTTTATGGCTAAATAATATTATGTTTCACTGTTTTATATATATGTATGTGTGTGTGTGTGTGTGTGTGTGTGTGTGCCACATCTTATTTATCCATTTATCTATCTGTGGACACTTAGGTTGTTTCCAAGTCTTGGCTATTCTGAATAATTATGCGGTGAACAAAGGATGCAGATATCTTTTCAATCTACTAATTTCACTTCCTTCAGATATATACCCAGAGAAGTGAAATTGCTGGATATTTTAGTTCAGTTTTTAATTTTTTTGAGTGAGCTACATATTGTTTTCCATAGTTAAAATAAAGCTAAACAATATAAACAAATAAGAACACAAGGTCTGTTTCAGTACCTACACTTAAAAATTAACACTATGTACATCACACAAAGACAATACATTAGCTCTACCTGCAGTCACTCATGTTTAGACAATGTTTTAATCCTTACTTCACAGCACAGTAAGTAACATAATCTTGAAATAGCACTTGTTTGAGCAGTTGGTGACAAAACCCTTGGGTATTTGAAGAACTTTCATTTCTTGATCAGAGAAATGGACAATGTTACTATGAATACAAACATAAATGATTTTCAAGAAAATAAACAAAATATTCCTAGAGTTTTAAAAATTTCTTTCTTGATAAAATGAGTGAGAAAAGTACCAGTTGTAATTCTAGCATTTAAAATTTTATACAACATGAATATCTTTTAAATTTACCTCTGAGCTCTTCAAAGATAAATCTTTAGAAATTCTATCTCTTCTCATTGATTTCCTTATAAATGAAACATATTGGTATTGTGTCCCTTTAGGAACTTGTCATTATTTCAATATAAATAGTGCTTGAATACTTTTTGAATAAGATTGTTTTCAATGATTAGCCCAAATTGATACCAATAATAACATAATTATATTAATGTTAAGAGTTCTGAAGCTAAAAGTATTGGTTGTGCATCACTCATTCAAATGAATTTTGTAGTTGTTCAATACAATCTTACTGAAATGGTACTAGATATAATTTTTAAACCTGTTAAACTTGACATTCAGAATATATTGATTAGTTTCAAAAAATGGAGTTGTGTGTGTGTGTGTGCATATTTTTTCTTTTGTTTCTCCATATGCTTATTTTAATATGATTGTTAGCTAGTTCACTGTTAGATTTTGAAAACATATTATTCAAGGTAAAAACTTACAGCAAAAGAATAACAAGTAAGAGTTTATACCATTTAAAATCTTGGAAATACTAAAATTGAATAATATACAATCTTATTTGGGGGGATTTTTTCATTACTCTCATGGTATAAATGTACATTGTAGTCTGATTTTTTTAATATATAAAGTTAAATATCACATTACTCAGGGCACTGATATACCTATTTCATTTTAGAAATCAGACACACTATTGATAATTCAGCCCTCCAAAAGGAAAACACCTGATAACATGGTCATGAAATGATCAAATAAAAGAGTCTACCATATCCATCTATATGTGAAAATCTCTCCAATGCTGTAAAACATAACTATAGTCTGTAGATAGAAGGTGAATTCTTATTTTTCTTTTTGTCTATCTCTGATCTTGAGAAAGTGACTTAAAATGTTTAGGTGTCATGTTTCTTATTTTAAAAATAAAAGAGTATGATTATACTATTCTAAGCTTCCCTGGAGACTTAAAAACTAGTCATAAACATAAAAACCGAAGTTCTGGTATGACTACATACATATATATTTTAATAATATTGTGAAAAGATTTAGATTCATTCTCAAAGTGGAAAATATCCCACTAAACATTATCTAGAGATTTGAACACAAGGAAGAGCATTTTAGACAATTTCCATGCCAAAATATTTATCAAAGAAGATATAACCAAAAAAGCAGAGACAATACTTTGCCAACAAAGGTCCATCTAGTCAAAGCTATGGTTTTTCTAGTAGCTATGTATGGTCACAAGAGTTGGACTATTAAGAAAGCTGAGCACTGAAGAATTGATGCTTTTGAACTGTGGTGTTGGAGAAGACTCTTGAGAGTCCCTTGGATTGAAAGGATATCCAACCAGTCCATCCTAAAGGAAGTCAGCCCTGAATATTCATTGGAAAGAATGATGCTGAAGCTGAAATTTCAATACTTTGGCCACCCGATGCAAAGAACTAACTCACTGGAAAAGACACTGATGCTGGGCAAGATTGAAGGCAGCAGGAGAAGTGGATGACAGAAGATGAGATGGTTGAATGGCATCATGGACTTGATGGGTATGAATTTGAGAAAGCTTCAGAATTAGTGATGGATGGATCCTGGCATGCTGCAGAACATGGGGTCACAAAGAGTTGAACACTACTGAGTAACAGAGCTGAACTGAGTCATTAAACCATTGAATTTTTTTTTCCATAGAATTATTTCTTCTTCTGTATGACTACCTGGCCTCATGATCCATCTGTATCATTACAAAAGTATCCTAGAGAGGTCATGTCAGTCACTTCTTATAAATATTTCATGGCATTTAATTAGCTCAACCTGCCTTTGTTGGGCCATCCAATTTCTTTCTCACCCTGCCTAGTCACCTATATTGTGACAAATACATTCAGTTCAGTTCAGTACCTCAGTCGTGTCCGACACTTTGCAACCCCATGAACCACAGCATGCCAGGCCTCCCTGTCCATCACCAACTCCTGGAGTCTACCCAAACCCATGTCCATCAAGTCAGTGATGCCATCCAACCATCTCATCATCTGTCATCCCCTTCTCCTGCCCTCAATCTTTCCCAGCATTAGGGTCTTTTCCAATGAGTCAGCTTTTCTCATCAGGTGGTCAAAGTTTCAGAGTTTCAGCTTCAACATCACTCCTTCCAATGAACACCCAGGACTGATCTCCTTTAGGATGGACTGGTTGGATATCCTTGTAGTCCAAGGGACTCTCAAGAGTCTTCTCCAACACCACAGTTCAAAAGCATCAATTCTTTGGCACTCAGCTTTCTTTATACTACCACATGATAAAGCAACTAAGAAGATAACAAAGAAACTGTTGTGTTTAAAATCTGTTTAGATGTTTTATTTGTGTAATAAAAAGCAACATATTATATGATATTTTAGAGAAATTTCAAAACTTGTCCAGTGTTTATTCACTTGCAAAAGTAAAATAATAGTTCCTGTTTTTAGTAACAGCATAGAGCACCATAGACAGGTAAAAAGCAATAATTATTCAAAGTAAATGTTTGTAATAAGAAAGCAAGTATATAGAACATAAATTAAAAATAGAAAATAGACATCTACATTTGGAAATTCATAGAGTGAGTTCACTTTCACTTTTCACTTTCATGCATTGGAGAAGGAAATGGCAACCCACTCCAGTGTTCTTCCCTGGAGAATCCCAGGGACAGGGTAGCCTGGGGGGCTGCCGTCTATGGGGTCGCACAGAATCAGACACGACTGAAGTGACTTAGCAGCAGCAGCAGCAGCAGTATACCTTATATGAAGGTCTGTAAAATATTTTTGTACAATAAGACAGAGGTATTTTCCCCTCAATGTGCATGTGTATGTACAAAATGTATTATGTGTGTGTACAAAGTTAATATTAAAATGTTCTAACTTGATGAATGAATCCATTAATAATATTTTAAGAAAATATATTTAGCAATCTAAAGACTTTATGTGATCCTATCAAACTACCCATGAAATTTTCCACAGAACTAGAATAAATGATACTAAAATTCATATGGAATCATAAAAGACCCAAAATTTCCAAAGCAATCCTGAGGTAAAAGATCAAAGCTGGAAGCATAACACTACCAGACTTCAGACAATACTATGAAGTTATTGGCAACCCACTCCAGTACTCTTGCCTCGAAAATTCCATGGATGGAGGAGCCTGGTGAGCTATAGTCCATGGAGTCCCAAAGAGTCAGACATGACTAACTGACTTCACTTCCTTTCTTGCTAAGAGAAAAGTGAAAAGTCTGGCTTTACACTCAAATGAAGTTATAGTAACCAAAACTTGGTACTGGCACAAAAGAGTTCCAGAAAAAAGCATCTAATTCTGCTTTATTGACTATGTCAAAGGCTTTGACTGTGTGGATCACAATAAACTGTGGAAAATTCTGAAGGAGATGGGAATAGCAGACCATCTGGCCTTCCTCTTGAGAAACCTGTATGCAGGTCAGGAAGTAACAGTTAGAACTGGACATGGAACAACAGACTGGTTCCAAATAGGAAAAGGAGTTTGTCAAGGCTGTATATTGTTGCCCTGCTGATTTAACTTTTAAGCAGAGTACATCATGAAAAACGCCGGGCTGGAAGAAGCACAAGCTGGAATCAAGATTGCCGGGAGAAATATCAATAATCTCAGATATGCAAATGACACCACCCTTATGGCAGAAAGTGAAGAAGAAATAAAGAGCCTCTTGATGAAAGTGAAAGAGGAGAGTGAAAAAGTTGGCTTAAAGCTTAACATTCAGAAAACTAAGATCATAGCATCTGGTCCCATCACTTCATGGCAAATAGATGGGGAAACAGTGAAAACAGCAGCTGGCTTTATTTTGGGGGGCTTCAAAATCACTGCAGATGGTGATTGCAGCCATGAAATTAAAAGATGCTTACTCCTTGGAAGGAAAGTTTTGACCAACCTAGACAGCATGTTAAAAAGCAGAGAGACTGTATGGCAAAACCAATACAATATTGTAAATAGCCTCCAATTAACATAAATAAATTTATATTAAAAAAAAAACAGAGACATTACTTTGTCAACAAAGGTCCATCTACTCAAGGCTATGGGTTTTCCAGTAGTCTTGTATGGATGTGAGAGTTGGACTATAAAGAAAGCTGAGCACAGAAGAATTGATGCTTTTGAACTGTGGTGTTGGAGAAGACTCTTGAGAGTCCCTTGGACTGCAAGGAGATCCAACCAGTCCATCCTAAAGGAGATCAGTCCTGGATGTTCATTGGAAGGACTGATGTTGAAGCTGAAACTCTGGCCACCTGATGCAAAGAGCTGACTCATTTGAAAAGACCCTGATGCTGAGAAAGATTGAGGGCAGGAGAAGGGGATGACAGATGATGAGATGGTTGAATGGCATCACCAACTCGATGGACATGGGTTTGGGTACTCTCCGGGAGTTGGTGATGGATAGGGAGGCCTGACGTGCTGAGGTTCATGGGGTTGCCAAGAGTCGGACATGACTGAGCAACTGAACTGAACTGAACTGTGGCCTTATTATTATAAAGTCAATATTTTAGGCTAGAAGCGTATTGCATTTTTTTCTGAGATACTGTACTTAGTATCTCTCTGGAGCTGTATATTTATGTCACCACTCCCACCCCTGCCCCAGAACTTTCCCCTATCCTATCCATGTTATGGCATTAGAGATGCTGCTATAAAAAGAAATGAGGAAAGAAATATAGGAAAAAATAGAATGGGAAAGATTAGAGATCTCTCCAAGAAAATCAGAGATACCAAAGGAAAATTTCATGCAAAGATGAACATAATAAAGGACAGAAATGGTATGAACCTATAGAAACAGAAGATATTAAGGAGAGTTCGCAAGAATATATAGCAGAGCTAAACAAAAAGGGTCTTAATAACTGGATAGCCATGATGGTGTGATCACTCACCTAGAGCCAGAAATTCTGGAATGTGAAGGCAAGAGGGCATCACTACAAACATTTATGGAAGTGAAGGAATACCAGCTGAGCTATTTCCAATCCTAAGAGAGGATGCTCTTAAAGTGCTGCATTAAATATGCAATCAAATTTGGAAAACTCAGGACTGGAAAAATTTAGTTTTTATTCTAATACCAAAGAAGGGCAATGCCAAAGAATGTTCAAACTACTGAGCAAGCATATTCAATTCACATTTTAGCAAAGTAACACTGAAAATCCTTCAAGCTACACTTCACCAGTATGTAAATTGAGAACTTCCAGATGTACAAGATAGATTTAGAAAAGGCAGAGGATCCAGAGATCAAATTGCCTACATCTGTTGGCCAACATCTATTGGATCATAGAAAAAGCAAGATAATTCCAGAAAAAAAAAATCTACTTCTGCTTCATTGACTATGCTAAAGCCTTTGACTGTGGGGATCTCAACAAACTGTGGAAAATTCTTAATGAGATGGGAATACCTGACTACCTTACCTGCCTCCTGAGAAACCTGTATGCAGGTCAAGAAGCAACAGTTAGAACCAGATATGGAACAACAGACTGGTTCTAAATTGGGAAAGGAGTACGTCAGGGCTGTATATTGTCACCCTGCTTCAGTTCAATTCAGTTCAGTTGCTCAGTTGTGTTCAACTCTTTGCAACCCCATGGACTGCAGCATGCCAGGCTTCCCTGTCCATCACCAAATCCTGGAGCTTACTCAAACTCATGTCCATTGAGTCAGTGATGCCGTCCAACCATCTCATCCTCTGTTGTCCCCTTCTCCTCTCACCTTCAATCTTTCCCAGCATCAGGGTCTTTTCAAATGACTCATTTCTTGGCATCAGGTGGCCAAACTATCAGTGTTTCAGTTTCATCATCAGTCCTTCAAATGGATATTCAGGACTGATTTCCTTTAGTATAAACTGGTTGGATCTCCTTATTCCGCAAGGGACTCTCAAGAATCTTCTCCAACACCACACTTCAAAAGCATCAATTCTTCAGCACTCAACTTTCTTTATAGTCCAACTCCCACATCCATACATGACTACTGGAAAAACCATAGCTTTGACTAGATAGACCTTTGTTGGCAAAGTAAGGTCTCTGCATTTTAACATGCTGTCTAGGTCATAACTTTTCTTCAAAGGAGAAAGCGTCTTTTAATTTCATGGCTACAATCACTATCTGCAGTGATTTTGGAGCCCCTCAAAATAAAATCTCTCACTGTTTCCATTGTTTTCCCATCTATTTGCCATGAAATGATGGGACCAGATGCCATGATCTTAGTTTTCTGAATGTTGAGTTTTAAGCCAATATTTTCACTCTCCTCTTTCACTTTCAAGAGGCACTTTAGTTCTTCCTCACTTTCTGCCATAAGGGTGATGTCATCTGCGTATCTGAGGTTATTGATATTTCTGCCGGCAATCTTGATTCCAGCTTGTGCTTCCTCCAGTCCAGCATTTCTAATGATGTACTCTGCATATAAGTTAAATAAGCAGGGTGACAATATACAGCATTGATGAAATGCTGGGCTCAATGAAGTACAAGCAGTAATAAGATTTCTATGAGAAATATCAACAACCTCAGATATGCATATGACACCACCCTTATGGCAGAAAGTGAATTAAAACTAAAGAGCCTCTTGATGAAAGTGAAAGAGGAGAGTGAAAAAACTTGCTTAAAACTCAACATTCAGAAAACTAAGATCATGGCATCTGATCCCATAAATTCATGGCGTATAGATGGGGAAATGGAAATAGTGACAGACCTAATTTTTTTTTGGCTCTAAAATCAATGCATTTGATGACTGCATCCATGAAATTAAAAGATGCTTGCTCCTTGGAAGAAAATTTATGACAAGCCTGAACAGCATATTCAATAGCAGAGATCACTTTGTCAACCAAGTCTGTACAGTCAAAGCTATGGTTTTTCCAGTAGTCACGTATGGATGTGAGTGTTGGACCATAAAGAAGGCCAAGCGCTAAGAATTGATGCTTTTGAGTTGAGGTGTTGAAGAAGCTTTTGAGAGTTCCTTGGACAGCAAGGAGATCCAGTTCATTCTAAAGGAAATCAGTCCTGAATATTCATTGGAATGACTGATGCTGAAGCTGAAACTCTAGTACTTTGGCCACCTAATGTAAAGTGGTAATTCATTGGAAAAGACCCTGAGGCTGGGAGAGATTGAAGACAAGAGGAGAAGGGAGTGACAGGGGATGAGATGGTTGGGTGGAACCACTGACTTAAAGGACACAAGTTTGAGCAATTTCTGGGAAACGGTGGCTAGGAAAGCCAGTCATGCTCCCGTCCATGAGGGGACAAAGAATCAGACACGACTGAACAACAACAAAGCCTCGTAAAGCTATTTCTTTAGCTTCACAGATCCTACCCAGAGCATGCATTCCTATTTTACTGACCTAGTTCCAATTTCCATCATTATGATGGCACACACCATGCCTCTTATTAAATTGGCTTGGTCTCATCATTCATCATCCAGGGGACTCTCTACCACTCTATCTGACTTACTTCATCCATCCTTTGAAACAACCTTCTTTTTCTCAACTTTCCATCTATTCTTTAAATCCTACCTTAAATCTATAATTTGACATTGATGTCACCTTTCTTGATTCTCATCACACTGTGCAAATATCTCAATCAGAGCAGTTAAGAACTTAATATTTAACATACTAAACATATTCTCCTCTTTCTGTATTATTGGGTCTCCTCTTTCTGTATTAGTGGGTCAGCTCCTGACAGGCAGGAACTTTGTATTTCAAGTCACTATTTTAAGTTAATTAGTTTATTTTAATTGGAAGACAATTAATTTACAATATTTTGATGGTTTTTGCCATACATCAACATGAATTGATCATATGTATACATGTGCTCCCCCATCCTGAAGCCCCCACCCACCTGCCTCCTCATCCTATCCCTCTGCTGCTAAGTTGCTTCAGTCGTGTCTGACTCTGTGTGACCCCACAGACGGCAGCCCACCAGGCTCCCCTGTCCCTGGGATTCTCCAGGCAAGAACACTGGAGTGGGTTGCCATTTCCTTCTCCAATGCATGAAAGTGAAAAGAGAAAGTGAAGTCATTCAGTCGTGTCTGACTCTTCAGGACCTCATGGACTGCAGCCTACCAGGCTCCTCCGTCCATGGGATTTTCCAGGCAAGAGTACTGGAGTGGGGTGCCATTGCATCCTATCCCTCTAGGTTGTCCCTAAGTTCTGGTTTTGGGTGCCATGCTTCATGCATTGAACTCGCACTGGTCATCTATTTTACATATGGTAATGCATATATTTCAATGCTGTTCTCTCAAATCATTCCATTTCCTTCTCCCACTGAGTCCAAAAGCATGTTCTTTACATCTGTGTCTCCCTTGCTGCCCTGAGTCTAGGATCCTCGGTACTATGTTTCTTAATTCCATATACATATATACATTAATATGCAGTATTTGTCTTTCTCTTCCTGACTTACTTCACTCTGTATAATAGACTCCAGTTTCTTTCCCAGATAGTGCCAGTAGTAAGGGATCCACCTGCCAAGGCAGGTTCTATCCCTGGGTTCGATCTCTGGGTCAGGAAGACTCCCTGGAGTAGAGAATGGCAACCCACTACAGTGGAGTAAGGGATGACAATCCACCCAATATTTTTGCCTGGAGAATCCCATGGACAGAAGGGCTACATTCTGGTGGGCTACAGTCCACGGGGCTGCAAATAGTTGGACATGACTGAGAGACTGATACAGTATCTGACTCATTAAAGTGCTCTACAACTATCTTTTGAATGATAAGTAAATTAATAAATAACTTCTCTGTAATATGATAGCTCAATTACAGTTATTTTTCTTATAGTTAGTACACAAATGTAAATGAGTCACTGTTTTCCTAAATAGAAGATGTAGTGGAGTTAGGATTAGAATAGCACAACAAATGAGAAAATAAAAAAGCAATGAAAACATGAAAAGCACTCTAAGCAAAGTTATGGTTTGTCTTCTACTCCATCAGCACTTTTATATTAACATCTAGTTTTTTTAAAAAATATTTTCTAAGTGCAAGTTTTCTAAAAGATAGTAAGAATAATTATTTACAAACTCAGATTCACTTTTCAATCTTAAGATTCATCCTGTTTAAATCTACATATAACTCTGTTACAGGCAAACTCTAACATGACAAAGTTTCCGGCATGTAACATTTTTTGGAGGGAAGGTGCTATATTTGAATTAATGCATTATTCTGATATGTACTATTTAATGCTGTCAAATGAGGCAAACTTTTGTCTTTCTTCACACCTCCTATCTCTTATTTATGCAGAGCCTAGAGTGCACTTACCCAGGACAAGGAAACTAGAAGAAATACTCAGTAAATATATTTCAGAAATAAATTTTGTAACATAAATACTTTTAAAACCTGGAATTGCTTTAATGTAAAATCTGCTGTGCACAGGAACTTCATATTTTTAATGATAGAATGTAAAAGGGATAAGAAAGGCAATGCTAATGTGAATATAATAACTCTTTTCCACATCTTGTAATGAAGGTCTTTTGTTAGCTCAAATAGTATTTATTCAAATAAAAATAATTAGTCCCATCATCCAAATATTAAACACTTTTATATTAGTCTAAAATGACCCTTTCAATACTGAGCTCAAGTTCTCAAGTAAAACGTTAACAAGTAACAACCAAGCATTAAATAGACATTAGTGTAAAGGGCATAAATGAATGCTTGATTTATGCAAATTCAGATGTAATTATTTGGTCTTATTTAACTAGCCATTAGAATGACTTATACTTTTAGTCAAAATGAAACAAACAAAGTATTGTTTGTGGTTTAATTCTCTCATGAGCTCAGAGATGTATGACTTGCTTTTTTATTGAATCATTTTGCAAATGTTAAATAGAGCCCTGGATATTTTACATTTTTCTTCAAATAATTTGAAAACAGCTTTTTCCACAAACAAGCTTTTTTCTATTAACAACTCTTTTCTAGGAAATTCAAATGGAAAAAAGTAATTATTGTAGTCTCTAATATTTCCCTGATCAAATATAAAAATACTTATTACTCATTATAGCTATATTAGGGTCACAAAAATGAAAGGTAAATATTACTTATTGCTCAAAACAATTGCTAAAACACACTCCAAAAGTATCAACTACTCTTTTGGGACACAAATACCTTATCACTTCTTCACTTTTGTCACTTAATCTGTATAGGTATCTTACACACGTTGAGAGTTAAAGGCTAATGTAGATCTATGTCCATGAATCTGCTCAGTTTCACAAAATTTGGGTTAATATTAAAATGGAGACCAAGTTGTATTACATAAAAAGTCCAAATTTTAAAAGAAAGTTTGAGTCTGATGTATCAATGTATGTTAAATGTGCTATATTTCCTTCTAAAATTTCTGTAAAGTCCTTTACTCTTAATATTCCATGAAGATGGTCTGGAGTGAAACCATCACATAAATGATGCTGTGAATGGTATCTCCTAGAGTTACATCATCTGCTAGGCTGTAGGTGGCAGCCTTTGTCTGAAAGCATTTATATTCTTTATTATCATTTATTAGGACCTTCATAATAGGATAAGGGCTAGATTTCATATTTTTAAATGTTTCTTGAATATTGCAAAATATATATGGCCATGAAATATCCTAAGTAGCCTTCAGAACATTTTAAAAGTAAGATGACAATTCATGGTATTTTGTTAAGTGATAGTTTAAATTGTATTTCATTAAGAACTAGAAATGGCTTATAATTACCAAAAGACAAACATCAGAACTTTCCCTTTTTTAAGTGTGTGTGTGTGTATCTATCTATCTATCTATATACATACATACATATATATAGATATGTAAAATTTCAATAACTGGAATTTTTAGATCTAAGAATTGTTATAGTAAGATAATTTGGAAGATGAAATAATATGTTAATAAATAACAAATTTCATAAATAGTATTTTTCTGAACATGGGCTATTTACAACATGCTGCTAATAATAGTCTTTAAGATTCCATGAGTCAGATTGTCTCCATATTCTCTTTTAACTGATTTATGAAACATGTCTATAAGGAATGGATTCCCAATACTGACAGTAATCATTAAGAGCCACTGCAATTATTGCCCATTATTAGATTTCTTAGAAAACAAAATGAGCATAATAAGTATGCTTATAAACATCACTTTATACTAGTAGAGTAATGCTCAAAATTCTCCAAGCCAGGCTTCAGCAATATGTGAACCATGAACTCCCAGATGTTCAAGCCAGTTTTTAAAAAGGCAGAGAAACCAGAGATCAAATTAGCAACATTTGCTGGATCATCGAAAAAGCAAGAGAGTTTCAGAAAAACATCTATTTCTGCTTTATTGACTATGCCAAAGCCTTTGACTGTGTGGATCACAATAAACTGTGGAAAATTCTGAAGGAGGTGGGAATATGAGACCACCTGACCTGCCTCTTGAGAAATCTGTATGCAGGTCAGGAAGCAAAAGTTAGAACAGGACATGGAACAACAGACTGGTTCCAAATAGGAGAAGGAGTAAGTCAGGGCTGTATATTGTCACCCAGCTTATTTAACTTATATGTAGAGTACATCATGAGAAATGCTGGGCTGGAGGAAGCACAATTGGAATCAAGATTGCTAGGAGAAATATCAGTAACCTCAGATATGCAGATGACACCACCCTTATGGCAGAAAGCGAAGAACTAAAGAGCCTTTTGATGAAAGTAAAAGAAGAGAGTGAAAAAGTTGGTTTAAAGTTCAACATTCAGAAAATGAAGGTCATGGCATCCAGTCCCATTACTTCATGGCAAATAGATGGGGAAACAGCGGCTGACTTTATTTTTCTGGGCTCTAAAATCACTGCAGATGGTGATTGCAGCCATGAAATTAAAAGACGCTTGCTCCTTGGAAGGGAAGTTATGACCAACCTAGATAGCATATTAAAAAGCAGAGACATTACTTTATCAACAAAGGTCCGTCTAGTCAAGGCTATGGTTTTTCCAGTAGTCATGTATGGATGTGAGAGTTGGACTCTAAAGAAGGCTGAGCACAGAAGAATTGATGCTTTTGAATTGTGGTTTTGGAGAAAACTCTTGAGAGTCCCTTGGACTGCAAGGAGATCCAACCAGTCCATCCTAAAGGAGATCAGTCCTGGATGTTCATTGTAAGGACTGATGTTGAAGCTAAAACTCCAATACTTTGGCCACCTGATGCAAAGAGCTGAATCATTTGAAAAGTCCCTGATCCTGGGAAAGATTGAGGGCAGGAGGAGAAGGGGACGACAGAGGATGAGATGGTTGGATGGCATCACCGACTCAATGGACAAGGGTTTGGGTGGACTCCGGGTGTTGATGATGGACACAGAGGCCTGGCGTTCTGAGGTTCATGGGGTCGCAAAGAGTCGGACATGACTGAGCAACTGAACTGAACTGAAGTTTTACCTATTTGTCACAACAAAGAGTACCTTAGTGAGGCTCATATTTCTAATCTGTATCTGACCGTCTTATAGCCTTTCCATCTCTTGCATACATTATTTCAATATTTTCCTAATTCTTTTTCTGCTACTGTTGTGTATACTTTCCTTTTTTCCAATAATTATTTGAACTTTCATAATATATATGTATATATTCTCTTGTACAGTTTATATTAGATTATGCTGTAGCCCTTTCACTTTAGAGTATAAGATTCCTATAAATATATATTTATGTCTGACTGCTTGCAACCCCATGGACTGTAGTCCACTAGGCTCTGTCCATGGGATTTTCCAAGCAAGAATACTGGAGCAGTTTGCCATTCCCTTCTCCAGGGATTTATATATGCAGTGTTTGGACTATAGTAAAGGAGAGGTCATGCAGCCTAGTATTTTAAAGCTTGGCCTCTGGAATTTGAATAGAAAGTTTAAATTCTTTCTCCTGTCCTCACCTATAACTGTGAACAACTTATTTAGTTTCTGTAATGCTGTCGTTTCATCAAACACTAAATGTATTGTCCATATTAGTATTTGATACAGAAGGTTTTTTCTGAAGAATAAATGAAATCACAAATTTCTTACTTAGGTTCCCAATATGAAATGGTTACTCAATAACTATTGGTCATATTATTTGTAGTTGTTGACTAATTAATGTCTGAAGCTCTCTTAGTATTAATAATTTGGAGAAATACTTATAAATTCAGATGTTTAAAATGTGTAAGTCACATAGAACAGATGGCAACCTGGAAATAATAGAAAGTTTTATCAGCAACATCTAAGAACACCTCTTGCTCTTTACAGGATAAAAAAACAGAGAAGAAAGCTATTGCTCATCTTCTTGGGTCAACATCTCTGCTTTCATTAAGGCTGGCTAACACCTTTAGAACTTAGATTTATGGAGTTCATGCCATTTATATGTGAAGGGGATAGGTCCATCTGGCATAAATCAATTCAGTCAGTCACCTTTGCTGATTGGCTTATTATAAATATCACCACAAGTCAAAGGTACATGACAGAGAATAAATGAAAAGCATTTATGAAAGCAGGCATGGAATAAAGAAACTGATTCAAAAAGCTAAAGAGTGCTATATTCCTAAATGTTTATAAATGCATCTAAAAGTGTGATCAGAAAATGCCACATGTAATGTAATGCTTTACATTACAGATTTTCATTAAGGGATAAGGGTCTCCAGCCAATGAATGATAAAAATTCTCTTTTTGGGCTGTAAATTCCATCTTTATTGTGAATCACTCACTTCATAAATAATTAATTCTGAGGTATAGCAAAGAATATATTAACTTCCACAAATGTAAAATCTTTGACAATCACCTACTGGTGCAAGTTTTTAATCCTTCGTTTAAAGTCCAGATAGTAAGATGGCTTATAAACAGACATACATATATGTTGCATTTTAAAATCAGAATCCTAGTACATGCAGAGTACAATACAGTTTTTAAAAATTGACTGAGGTAATGAGACTTAGGTTTTGATGCTGGTTTCTCTATTAAAAGCTTGCATAAACTAAAAGAAGTCACTAGTTCATTATACACATTTACTTGATGCCTAAAACGTATCATGTTTTGTGCCACTCATAGTGATTAAAAAATAAAGGCGCAGTCTCTCATGAGGATATAAATGTCAATGAACAAATACAATATATTTTAATAAGTACTGCTGCTGCTGCTGCTAAGTCGCTTCAGTTGTGTCTGAGTCTGTGTGACCCCATAGACGGCAGCCCACCAGGCTCCCCTGTCCCTGGGATTCTCCAGGCAAGAACACTGGAGTGGGTTGCTATTTCCTTCTTCAATGCATGAAAGTAAAAAGTGAAAGTGAAGTCGTTCAGTCATGTCAGACTCTTAGCGACCTCACGGACTGCAGGCTACCAGGCTCCTCTGTCCATGGGATTTTCCAAGCAAGAGTACTGGAGTGGGGTGCCATTGCCTTCTCCATAATAAGTACTAGGAAGAAGCATACTCATGATATAACACTGCAGCTAAAGCACTTCTGCAATTCCACATATCCCCCTCTCTATCCACATTGCTACTACCTGTTAACTATGTTTTAAGATACATCTCAAGATCCATTCTCTCCATAACTCTTGTGATTTGTCAAGATATAACTAAATGTTCCACTCTGTATGAACTTACTGTTATCTCTAGAACCATCTGTCATGGGGTGAGTATGCATGCTAAGTCGCCTCAGTCATGTCCAACTCCTTGTAACGTTATGGACTGTAGCCTGGGAATCCATGGGATTCTCCAGGCAAGAATACTGGAGTGGGTTGCCTGTGCCCTCTTCCAGGGGCTCTTCCCAACCCAGGGATAGAAGCTGCATCGCATATGTCTTTTGCATTGGCAGGTGGGTTCTTTACCACCAAGGCACCTGGGAAGCCCCTCTCTAACACTATATTGCAATTAACTCTTTACAGATATAATGTTCACAATACATTAAACCTATGAGTATGAGAAATCTTATTTCTTTATCTCCTACATAAGACATGGCTGAAAGTAAACAATTTATCCATATTGGATAAACAAATGAATGAATGAATGACGTCTAACCCAGCCTGTTCGTAAAGGACAAACAACTATTCTTTAAAGGCAACAGCTATCTGAGTATTGAATATTATGGTTGGATATAAAACTCAGCATTAAAAAGACTAAGGTAATGGCACCTATCATTACTTCATGGCAAATAGAAGGGGAAAGAATGGAAGCAGTGGCAGATTTTATTTTCTTGGGCTCTAAAGTCACTGAATGACTGCTACCATGAAATCGAAAGATGTACTTTCCTTAGAAGGAAAGCTATAACAAATCTAGACAGCATATTAAAAATCAGAGACATTACTTTGCTGACAGAAATCTGTATAGTCAAAGCTATAGTTTTTCCAGTAGTCATGTATGGATGTGAGAACTGGTCCATTTAGAAGGTTCCACACTTAAACCTCAACATTCAGAAAACTAAGATCATGGCATCTGGTCCCCTCACTTCATGGCAAATAGATGGGGAAACAGTGGAAACAGTGCCAGATTTATTTTTGGGGGGCTCCAAAATCACTGCAGATGGTGATTGCAGCCATGAAATTAAAAGACACTTACTCCTTGGAAGGAAAGTTATGACCAACCTAAACACCATATTCAAAAGCAGAGACATCACTTTATCAACAAAGGTCTGTCTAGTCAAGGCTATGGTTTTTCCAGTGGTCATGTATGGATGTGAGAGTTGGACTGTGAAGAAAGCTGAGTGCCGAAGAATTGATGCTTT
>NW_011494837.1:2392376-2400340 GCF_000754665.1 Bison bison bison | reverse complement strand
AAGACTCTTGAGAGTCCCTTGGACTGCAAGGAAATCCAACCAGTCCATCCTAAAGGAGATCAGTCCTGGGTGTTCTTTGGAAAGACTGATGCTAAAGTTGAAACTCCAATACTTTGGCCACTTCACATGAACTGTTGACTCATTGGAAAAGACTCTGATGCTGGGAGGGATTGGGGGCAGGAGGAGAAGGGGACGGCAGAGGATGAGATGGCTGCATGGCATCACCAACTTGATGGACAAGAGTTTGGGAGAACTCTGGGAGTTGGTGATGGACAGGGAGGCCTGGCATGCTGCAATTCATGGGGTCGCAAAGAGTTGGACATGACTGTGCGACTGAACTGAAAAGTGAAGAATTGATGCTTTTTAAATGTGGTGCTGGTGAAGCCTCTCAAGAGTCACTTCTACTGCAAGGAGATCAAATGAATCAATCCTAAAGGAAATCAACCCTGAATATTCTTTGGAAGGACTCATGCTAAAGCTGAAGTGCCAATATTTTGGCCACCTGATGCAAAGAACTGACTCAATGGAAAAGACCTTGATGATAGGAAAGATTTAAGACAAAAGGAGAAGGTGGAAGCAGAGGATGAGATGGTTGGATAGCATCACTGACTCAATGGATATGAGTTTGAGCAAACTCTGGGAGAAAATGAAAAACACGGGAGACTGGTGTGCTGCAGTCCACAGGGTAGCAAAGAGTCAGACATGGCTAGTGAATGAACCAGCAACAACATATGATCCTAGAAATCAGAAGAGATGCTTGTGCTTAGCATTAGCAAATAGCTTGTTTTTGAAACCTTGAAATCAAATGAATTTGATTTGAGAAAGATAAGAAGAGACTGTGAAACAGTCAAAAGAATATGGAAATGTAAGATTAAGAAGTGAAAATTATAGTTCGTAAAGAAGTTGAGGACTTGGGAATTTGTTAATTATATAGATGGGTGTGGTGGTGGCAGAGAGCATAATGGAAGCACAGTTAGAAGATGGCCTTATTGAAAGGACTGTCTTTGTTTAACAGAGGCAGTAGAAATGTCAGTGGGTGATTTCTATTAAGCAAAGACAATATAGAGAAATCAAGCATACAGACATAAAGAGAGTCTTCTTTAGGGCATTAATCAAGGATGTCAGAGATGGAAAGTCTGGTGAGATTAGATTTTACTAGGCTAGAAATTTAATCACTTTGGGATGCTCTAGGTGGAAATAACCTAAATTATTTTTAAATATTTATAGTCAACTGAATAGTGTCTAGAGACATTCTTTATTGTATGATGCCCAGAAACTTATCAAGAGAAAACTTGAATTCTAATAACAGTTGGAGATAAGCTATACTCTGGCATGCCTAGAGAACTGTCTCAACACTCTTTATTCAAGCTATCTATCTGCCTGCCACTAAGGTATAGGAATTCTGGGTTGAAGAAAAAAATGTGATGAATAAAATTCCTCCCTCCTCCAATCTCTTGTTGCCTCCTACAGTCACTCCTTACTTCTAAACTATCAGGATACCAGAAGAGGAATCTTCCTATGAGCCAGTGAGAGAGACAAGCAGAAAACCCTAACAACTGTAGAAATATCCAGTGAGGAATTTGTTGAAGAGATGAGATGTATTATTAATTCAACTGCTGAAGGCAGGCGTATGCTACCATGTTAGTGATCTACCCTAGAGATGGACAGGAAATAGCAAAAGAGGTAAAGCAGAACGAAGCCTGAGTAGCAAAATGTGTTTGAAATTTTTTTCTGACCTATACTGTTTAGAGAACTCCTAGGAGAGTGGTTCTCAAAAACAACACCCATAGCCAGAAACTCTAAGCTTGCTAAAAATTCATATTCCTCCCGAGTTTCTGATTCAGTATATACAGCATGAAGCCTAGATATTTACTTTTTATTGCAAAATGGTAAATCTGGCCCAGGCTCTTAGCTAACTATTTTTAGAGAAACGTTGTTATAAAATGTTAGGTAAAAACTGTCTTCAAAGTAGTTCCTTGCCCTTTTAACCATGTTGGTATTTGCCTTATGAAGCATGAACAATGGTGACTTAATTAATGGTACCTTGGGACAAATCAAAGTTTGGACACTAGAAGTGCTTAGTAGTCACAGTAGTTTTTAATACCATAATTTCACAGTTAAAACAAAAGAAAAACTTAAGAGTATCTTTTATGAAGTAGCAAAACCATTCATTTTATTAAATATTAACCTGAATAACCTATTTTTAACACTGTTTGACAAAACAAGAAATAAAACTAAAACACTTCTACTGTATTACAAAATGTTTGTCTAGAGTAAAAAAAACTTGTTTGGTGATTTATGTTCCCTGCTGAACTAGTCTTTTTTTTTTTTTTTTCAATAAAATACCATTTTCACTTGAAACAATGAGTGATAAGCAAGCACTTTTTTTAGCCTCATATTGTACAGATAATTTTTCTGGAAAAATGACTAAAATAAAACTGTTGTTTTTAAAAATATGACAGCATTTGCTGTCAGTGATAAACTTGGATCTTTCAGATGAAAATTAGATATTTAGAAAACTTGTATCTATCAACATTAGATTGAAAATCATACTTAAAAGCTTTTTTATAAAGTTATTTTTGATAGTTTTTAAAATATGATTTTTTATATCATATCATGAAATATGTAACATGTGGCAGATCTCTATAATTCTGTGAATCAGTGTTTTCTGAAAGACCTTTGCATAATATTATAAAATAATGCATGGTAAATAATCCACTTGAAGTTATAGAGACCAATAGATTTTAATGTAGCAATGTAGGAAGATTTCTTTCATGTAGCTTCAGATTAGCTTTTGTAACTAACCTTCAAAAAGCTGCCATTATTATATTTTTTAATGTTTTCTATAGTATCAAAGGATTCCAACAGCCAAGTGAAAATATTCAAATACGACTCTCTTTCCCAACTATATATCTGCATGATTTAGATTTTCTCCTTATATTTTAACCAATTAATATATCAAAATAGAGTGAGTGAAGAAGGAAATGAAATGAAAATATTTGCCAACCATACTCTGAATAAAGGGATAATACCAAAGTATATATTAAAACTCATACAGCTCAATAGCAAAAAAAAAAAAAAAAAAATCCTAACAGATTTAAAATGAGTGGAAGATCTGGATAGACATTTTTCCAAAGTAGACATACAGATAGTCAATAGGTACATGAAAGTATGTTCAATATCACTAACTTTCAGAGGAAGGCAAGTCAAAATGACAACAAGATGTCCCCTTCATTAGACAGAATGGTTATAATCAAAAGGACAAGAAATACCAAGAATTCAAGACAGCAAGTGTCTTTTCATTTCAGGGCTGCAGTCATCACCTGCAATGATTTTGGAGCCCAAGAAAATAAAGTCTGTCACTGTTTCCATTGTTTCCCCATCTATTTGCCATGAAGTGATGGGACCAGATGCCATGATCTTCGTTTTCTGAATGTTGAGTTTTAAGCCAACTTTTCACTCTCCTCTTTCGTTTTCAACAAGAGGCTCTTTAGTTCTTCCTCTCTTTCTGCCATAAGTGTGGTGTCATCTGTATATCTGAGATTATTGATATTTCTCCTGGCAATTTTGATTCCAGCTTGTGCTTCATCCAGTCTAGCATTTCTCATGATGTACTTTGCATATAAGTTAAATAAGCTGGGTGATATACTTAAATAAGTTAAATAACTTAAATAAGCAGGGTGATGTACTCCTTTCCCAATTTGGAACCATTCTGTTGTTCCATGTCCAGTTCTAACTGTTCCTTCTTGACCTGCATACAGATTTCTCAGGAGGCAGGTCAGGTGGTCTGGTATTCCCATCTCTTTCAGAATTTTCCACAGTTTGTTGTGATCCCCACAGTCATAGGCTTTGCACTGTTGATGAGAATGTAAATTGGTTCAGTCACTACAGAAAACAGTATGGAGATTTCACAAATAATTAAAATTGAAGCTACCATAAGATCCAAAAATTCCACTTCCACATATTCATCCAGGCACTAAATCAAAAACATATATGCACAACCATGTTTATTAAAGCATTATTTATAATATTTAGGAAATTAAAACAACCTTAAATTGACCATCAATCATTGATGAATAAATGGATAAAGAACATATATGTGTGAGTGTGTGTGTGAGCATTTCCAACTCTTTGTGTTGGACTGTAGACTCCCAGGCTCCTCTGTCCATGGGATTCTCCAGGCAAGAATGATGGAATGGGTTGCCATTTCCTCCAGCAGGGTTTCTTCCCGACCCACGGATGAAACCCATGTCTCTTATGTGTCCTGCAATAGCAGGTGGATTCTTTACCATAGTGCCACCTGGGAAGACCGATGGAATAAATACATGAATTAAAAACAGACATATGTATGGGTTTACCACATGGTGCAGGGGTAAAGAATCTGCCTGCCAGTGCAGGAGAAGTTAAGAGACGTGGGTTCAATCCCTGGATCGGGAAGAGCTGCTGGAGAAGGAAATGGCAATCTACTCAGTATTATTGCCAGGAGAATCCCATGAACAGAGAGCTTGGAGGGCTATAGTCCATGGGGTCACAAAAAGTTGGACACGACTGAGTGACTGAGCACATATTTATTCCATATTAAAATAAATCATAATTTAAAGCCATAACATTTTTAAAGGGTAAAGGATAATTTATGTCACAGCTGCATTAATAAAATAGACATTGGTCTAAAGTGCAACACTAAATGTATTCTCTGTCCCATGGTAGAATAAATGCGTATATATATATATATGCATTTATACTTATATGTGTGTGTATTTCAGTCATATATAAAGAATAAAATCTTGCCATTGCCATTTGTGACATGCTTGAAACTTGAAGGTGTTGTGCTAAATGAAATAAACTTATAGATACAGAAAAAAGATTGGTGATTACTAGAGGATGAAAGGTGGATGAGATGGGTAAAGGAGGTCATAAGGTACAATCTTCGAGTTGAAAATAAATAAGTCATGGGGATGTAATGAACAGCATGATGAATGCAGTTAATATTGTATCAAATATTTGAAAGTTTCTGAGAGTAAATCTTAAAAGTTCTCATTATGAGAAAAACTTTTTGTAACTCTATATGGTGATGGATGTTAACTAGACTTACTGTGATAATTATTGCACAATATATACAAATACTGAATCAATATGTTGTACCCAAAACTAATATAATGTTATATGTCCAAATGTTATATATTAAATATTATATTAATATTTAGCATATATTAATAATATAATTATAAAGATATAATATATTACAATATATAATATAATTATATATACTAATATATAATGATATATATAATATAATTATATATAATTATAATTATATAATGTATAATATCTAGTGTCTATTAATGATATTATATTATTAATAAACACAATATTTAATATATAATATTTGGACATATAACATTATATTAGTTTTAGGTACAACATATTGATTCAGTATTTGTATATATTGTGCAATAATTATCACAGTAAGTCTAGTTAACATCCATCACCATATATAGTAACAAAAAGTTTTTCTCATGAGAACTTTTAAGATTTACTCTCAGAAACTTTCAAATATTTGTTACAATATTAACTGCATTCATCATGCTGTTCATTACATCCCCATGACTTATTTATTTTACAACTAGAAGATTGTACCTTCTTATATTAGTATAATATTAATATACTATATATTAAAACATGTCTTAAATATAAAGCAACATATATTATATATTCCTCGTATAAAAACACAGAATTTATTAAGCATTTGTATTGTTGTAATGACAAACAGAAGCCACGGTTACTATTCCTTCCCTTCTTGCTCAATGTGTGTAAGCTAGCTTCTTAAAATTTATTAGCATGGAGAAACCTAATAGAATACTTTACAGAATTTCCTGCTCTTGCTTGAATTTCCCGAGTGGGATTCCATTACAAAGTCTTTGCAACTTTTCTTTCCTTATCTGAAATAGTCTTCTCATAACTAAACATATGAACCCTTCGCTCCCCTTAAGCTTTTGGCTCAAATGCTACATCAGTAAGAACTTTCCTAACTATCACATTTAAAATAGCTACCAATCCTTCCCATACCTGAATCAAACCTCCTTCTCTGCTTTAGTTTTTTTCCATTCACTCATCACAGTTCCACATACTTTCTATTTTATTTATTTATGTTGCTACTGTCTTTCTAACCCTGCTACAACTTAAATTCTATGAGGGGTAGAATTTTTGTCCCATTTACTCACTGCAGTATTCCAATAAGTACAGTATTTGGCATATCAAAGTTTTAAATAAATTCTTGTTGAAGCTTTCTAAGAATAGTCATATATCAAGAAAAGAAAGAAAAATGAAAAGAAGTTACATGGTTCTTTGCTCACCTTGATTATGCAGGTAATTCATTCCATCTCTTTGGGAAAGCTAAGGTGGTCAGGCAAAATCCCAAAATGTTTAGAGAAAATCCCTCTTCACAGAAGCCAGTGGAGTTTGAAGAAGCATTCCTCTTACATTCTCCAGCTCTTTGTTTTCTTAACCCATTAGGCTTAATGATTAATATCATAGGCAACCTGGGATTTTCACCCTCAGAAGCTGGTGAAAAATTAAGTTGTAGAATAACAACTTATATATGAAACTCAAATTCCCAGCAAATCCTCTAACTGAAATAGAGATGAAAACCAGAGAGTTACTTTTTAATTTCCTCAAATATTCAAAATGTGTCACTAATTATATCTTATAAAAATTGCTTTTTCAGAAGTGAGACCCGACCTCACTATGTCATTTATAGTTGATAACTTTATACATATTATGGTAAAAGCACTGATGCATTTTCCCAATCCAGAGCAAATTAGAAGCCGCACAGTTGAAGGAGTAAGAATAGCTAGTACAGATCAATAAACACATTAAAGTTAACAATAAATTGCTCCTTCCTTTGTGTGTCTATACTTTACCTTGGAATTATTTCTCTTACAACAGTTATCATATTTGCTTACACAGTTGTTCTCTGGATTAAACTGTGAGTTCCTTCAGTACAAAGGTGTATCTTAAACATCTGGCCATAGTATTTCTAGTGTTTACTAGGTGCCTGTCAAATGGTGTGCAATATATATCATTAAGTAAATTTAAGTCAATTGAGCACCTGTAAACTGTTCATTGATAATTGCCTCTGCACAAAGACAAGCTGATTTACCTGACCTAATACAAATTACCTCATGAGAGCTGCTCACAAATGGATCTGCTGGTGGTTTATTTCAGTAGAATCGAAGGACCTTGAAAAGTTGCTCCAAGGGACAGACAGGAAAGAAGTTATTATCTCCCATTGTGGGAATAGCTTGTGCCCATATCCTTACACGTTAAGTACTTTCTCTATATTTTTCCTTTTTTTTTTCCCCTCAATATTCTCTTCTTTATAAACTAGTATGTCACATACTGTATGGCCTTATTCCCATTTTGAATGTATGAAACAGAAGAAAAGCATTGACAATCATGTGGTTCTCTGTGTGCTGAACATGTGGGTCTTTTTATAAGAAACACTGATTGCTTCCATGTCCTGGCTATTATAAACAGTGCTACAATGAACATTGGGGTACAAGTGTCTTTTTCAATTCTGGTTTCCTTGGTGTGTATGCCCAGTAGTGGGATGTAGATATATGGCAAAACCAATACAGTATTGTAAAGTAAAAACAAAACAAAACAAAACAAAACACTGATTGGCATTTGGTGTGAAGGTTATTATTAAGGATTGAAAAATGAGGAATTGATGGAGAAGTAGAATTAGGGAGATTCTGCTTCAAGTTGTGATGGGTGTATATGAAGCAAACTCTAGCAAAAAAACAGGGAGCCCTGGGGTAAACATTCATATATAAAAATAGCTAATTTGGAAGTAAGTGTCCAAGGATTTCACACCCTGTTTTGATCATTGTTTGCCATGGACCATTCAAAGGAGGACCTGGCTTAAGTAGGATGGCTTTCTATACCTACAGTAAAAAAAAAAA
>NW_011494837.1:2355907-2392276 GCF_000754665.1 Bison bison bison | reverse complement strand
AAAAAAAAAAAAAAAGTGAAGGAGTTTATTACTCCAAGCAAGTAAGGAGGTAAAAATCTCATATACAAATCTTGTTATACTAGAGCCCTACAGACAAAACACACACACATAAATTTGATATAAAAAACATTTCCTTGCCAAAGAAAACTTCTCTATCTCTTGAATTACACACATATACACATATACAAATTGACTGGAATTACTCATTCATTCCTGAGTGCAATCCTGGTTGATGTGAAATTGAGAGCAACCTGCCTCCAATTATATATTAAAAAAAGCCAAATGATACCTTAAGTTTCAATTGTTATTTTCTTCCAAAGAAGAAGTTGATAAGAGCTATTTATTAGTGTTTGTTTTAAATTTTTATGGCAGTACAAATACTAAATATAGCTCCAATTTTTTAAATGCCAAATATAGTACAGTAATTTTCTTGTAACCTCTGTTTCTTTCCAGCCCTTTAGAAATTGTTGATAATCTTTTGCTTTATAATATTAGAGAAATTTAATGAATATGTATAGCTCCAGATGTTAGAAAATTACTGCTGCAGTAAGAATCAGATGCATTAGACAGACTAATTTGCTTTTTTATTGTCAACTGGAAATGCTATTATTTCACAAAATGATGTTACTATATAAATTCAGTTAATGACTACTTTTTAAAAAGAAAAATAAACTTCTGTGATTTGATAAGAAGGAAAGGAGCTTCAACAAGAAAATAGAATGGTTTATGCAGGATGTAAAAAGTTAATTCATATCTATTAAATTTTTCACTTTAATCACTGAAATAAATTATATAGTGTAATTAGAAACAAAATGCCTATTTATATGTATTAAAATATTAAGCTCAAACTTTTAATTTTGTGCTTATTTATATAACTTGGGGGCTTCTGTGGTGGCTCAGACAGCAAAATAATCTGCCTACATTGGAGAAGATCAAGTTCAATCCCTGGGTCTGGAAGATCTCCTGGAGGAGGAAATGGCAACCCACTCCAGTGGCTCAGCTGTTGAAGAATCTGCCTGCAATGCGGTAGATCTGGGTTCCATCCCTGGGTTGGGAAGATCCCTGGAGAAGGGAAAGGCTACCCCCTCCAGTATTCTGAGCTGGATAATTCCATGGACTATACAGGTCATGGGGTTGCAAAGAATCAGACATGACTGAGCGACTTTCACTTCACTAGCATTCTTACCTGAAGAATCCTATGGACAGAGGAGCCTGGCGGGCTACAGCACATGGGGTCACACATAGTCAGATATAACTGAGCAGTAACACTTGCACTTTAGTGTATAACTTGGATGAGGTATAATTACTCTTAATGAGTCAAATTACAACTTAATGTGATGCTGAGAATCACTAGAAACTGGTATGGCATACTAGCTGGCATCCATTCTGATTGGTCTATGCACATACTACAAGTTACAATCTATATAGGATGTCATGTGGTTTACAGAATTTGCTGAAAATATTCTTGTGGTTCTTCCATACTGAATTCCTTCTGTGTTGGCTATACATTGCAATAATATTAATATTGATTAAATGTATACCAAAATATATGACTTTTAGGTAAATGCATTGAATATGATATTATGATATAGAGAATAAAAATTTTAGGCTTCTTAATTTATGTGAATTTTAAAAATGATTTTATATCAATCAGATCTTCATGTACTATCAAACTGAATAGATACTTTTCCCAGATTACATGCTATGCTTTCTTGTCTATGTTTTTTTTTTCTTTTTTTTTATGTCATTTATTTTGTGTGCACTGAACTGTTTCAGTATCTGCTTTTTCTCTGCATTCCCAATCTTAATTATTCTTCAAAGGCCAGGAGAAATGCTATTTATTTTATAAAGATTATGGGGAGGGAGGAGGGAGGAGGGTTCAGGATGGGGAACACATGTATACCTGTGGCGGATTCATTTTGATGTATGCCAAAACCAATACAATATTGTAAAGTTAAAAAATAAAATTAAATTAAATTAAAAAAATAAAAAAAGATTTTCTGAGCATTCAGCTGATCTCCTCCTATATCTATGAAACTCCAACCCTCCTGGCACTTTTGTACTGACTACTGTATCCTACATCAGTTCAGTTCAGTTCAGTCACTCAGTCCTGCCCAATGCTTTGCGACTCCATGGATTGCAGCACTCCAGGCTTCCCTGCCCATCACCAAATCCCAGAGCTTACTCAAACTCATGTCCATAGGGTCAGTGATACCATTCAACCATCTCATCTTCTGTTTCCTCTTTTCCTCTCATCTGCAATTTTTCCCAGCATCAGGCTCTTTTACAATGAGTCAGATCTTCGAACCAGGTGGCCAAAGTATTGGAGTTTCAGCTTCAGCATCAGTCCTTCCACAAAATATTCAGAACTGATTTGCTTTAGGATGGACTGGTTGTATCTGTTTGCAGTTGAAGGATCTCGAGTCTTCTCCAGCACTACAGTTCAAAAGCATCAATTCTTTGGAGCTCAGATTTCTTTATAGTCAACACTTACATTCATATATGTCTACGGAAAAAAAAAAAAACATAGCTTTGACTAGACAGACTTTTGTTGGCAAAGTTATATTTCTACTTTTCAATAAGCTGTCTAGGTTGATCATAACTTTTCTTTTAAGTCTTTTAATTTCATGGCTGCAGTCACCATCTGAAGTGATTTCAGAGGCCAAGAAAATAAAGTCTGTCACTGTTTCCATTGTTTCCCCATATATTTGCCATGAAATGATGGGACAAGATACCATAATCTTAGTGTTGTGGAAGTTGAGCTAACTTTTTTAAGTCAACTTTTTTTAAGCAAACATTTTCGCTCTCCTCTTTCACTTTCATCAAGAGGCTCTTTATTTCTTCTTCACTTTCTGCCATAAGGGTGATGTCACCTGCATATCTGAAGTTATTGATATTTCTCCCAGCAATATTTATTCCAGCCTGTGCTTCATCCAGCCCAGCATTTCTCATGATGTACTCTGCATATAAGTTAAATAAGCAGGGTGACAATATACAACCTTGACATACTCCTTTCCAGATTGGGAACCACTCTTTTCTTCCATGTCCTGTTCTAACTGTTGTTTCTTGACCTGCATACAGATTTCTCAGGAGGCGGGTCAGGTGGTCTGGTATTGCATAAGAACCTGGAATGTGAGGTCCATGAATCAATGCTAATTGGAATTGGTCAAACAGGAGATGGCAAGAGTGAACATTGGCATTTTAAGAATCAGTGAACTAAAATGGACTGGAATGGGTGAATTCAACTCAGATGACAATATATCTACTACTTTGGGAAAGAATCCCTTAGAAGAAATGGAGTAGCCATCATAGACAACAAAAGAGTCTGAAATGCAGTACTTGGAGGCAGTCTCAAAAATGACAGAATGATCTCTTCATTTCCAAGGCAAGCCATTCAATATCACTGTAATCCAAGTCTATGCCCAGACCAGTAATGCTTCAGAAGCTGAAGTTGAATGGTTCTATGAAGACCTGCAAGGCCTTTTAGAACTATCACCAAAAAAAAATGTCCTTTTCATTATAGGGGATTGGAATGCACAAGTAAGAAGTCAAGAGATACCTGCAGTAACAGGCAAATGTGGCCTTGGAGTACAAAATGAAGCAGGGCAAAGGCTAAAAATGTTTTGCCAAGAGAACACACTGGTCATAACAAACACCCTCTTCCACAACACAAAAGAAGACTCTACACATGGACATCACCAGATGGTCAATACTGAAATCAGATTGATTATATTCTTTGCAGCCAAAGATGGAGAAGTTCTATACAGTCAGCAAAGACAAAACCAGGAGCTAACTGTGGCTCAGAACATGATCTCCTTATTGTCAAATTCAGACTTAAATTTAAGAAAGTAGGGAAACCAGTAGACCATTCAGGTATGAACTAAATCAAATCCCTTAATATTATATAGTGAAAGTGACAAATAGGTTCAAGGGGATTAGATCTGATAGACAGAGTGTCTGATGAACTATGGATGGAGATTCACGACATTGTACAGGAGGCAGTGATCAAGACCATCCCCAAGAAAAAGAAATGGAAAAAGGCAAAATGGTTGCCTGAGGAGGCCTTACACATAGCTGAGAAAAGTAAAGATACAAAAGGTAAAGGAGGAAAAGAAAGATATAACCATCTGAATGCAGAGTTCCAAAGAGTAGCAAGGAGAGATGATAAAGCCTTCCTCAGTGATCAATGCAAAGAAAGAAAAGAAAACAATAGAATGGGAAAGACTAGAGATCTCTTACAGAAAATTTGGGATACCAAGGGAAATTTTCATGCAAAGATGGACACAATAAAGGACAGAAGTGGTATGAACCTAACAGAAGCAAAAAATACTAAGTAGCGATGTCAAGGAGGGAGGTGGGAGGAGGGTTCAGGATGGGGAACACATGTATACCCGTGGCGGATTCATTTTGATATATGCCAAAACCAATACAATATTGTAAAGTTAAAAAATAAAATAAAATTAAAAAAATAAAGAATACACAGATCACTCACCTACAGCCAGACATCCTGGAAAGCAAAGTCAAGTGGGCTTTAGGAAGCATCTCTATGGACAAAGCTAGTGGAGATGATGGAATTCTATTCGAGCTATTTCAAATCCTAAAAGATGACGATTTTAAGGTGCTGCACTCAATATGCCAGCAAATTTGGAAAACTCAGAAGTGGGCACAGGACTGGAAAAGGTCTGTTTTCATTCCAATCCCAAATAAAGGCAATGCCAAAGAATGCTCAAACTACTGCACAATTTATACTACGTAAGTTTTTTGAAAGTCACTTTTCTTTCTAGAATATAAGCCCCATATTGGCATCAACAGTTTGTTTTCTGACTTTGATGCCTTCATAACAATAGCACAAGCCAATTATAAGCACCTAATGAATATTTATTGAAGTAATATACTTATTACCTTTTCTAATTGAGTGATATTATAACACTAGAAACTTAAATTCATATTCGTTTATATAGTTTTACAGTCTAAACTCATTCATGTATATACAGTCTTATTATTTGTATACAGCCTAACCTTATGTAAACTTACCATTGTTTAGATTTCATGTAAAAGAGAGAGCTAATATGTACATCTACATACATATTGCACATGCAATAGGCACATATACAACCATAGTGTCTGTTAATGTTCTTACATTTAGGGTTCTTTATAATTAAGTAACCCAATGAACAGATCACAGATATCTATAACCCAGTTAATACCATGCATATAAGTAAATAAAAGCACTATTGTCTTGAAATCATCGCATTTTTAATTTTTGACACTGATATATAAAAATAAAATATATTACATATTTTAACCTCATGTAGAGTAGAATATATTTTGTGTAACTTCTGCACCATAATATATAACATTATAGTTATTGTGAACTAATAAAAGTGAAGGATTAGTACAATTGTGAACAATGTATAGAAAGTTTGCAATCAATGGAAAAGTGAACTGTATTGACAACACAAGTTATAGTAAGAGTTCTTTCTGTATCTGGGAACGCAGAGGCATTTCATAGACTAAAATTCATGTGCAATATTAATATTTTGATTTACAGAATTCACCTCTATCCTAGGCCCCTAAATACATGTAGTACAAGAATACCAATTTAATTAAGATAGCATTTGAAATTCAAGAGCCAGGTTGATTCTTGTTACATTAATAAGTTCTCTTTAAATAGATGTTATATATCAATTTCTGAAGGTTAAGAATTATAAATGAGTTGCAAATAACTAGGCCCAAGGTGAAAAACATCGTTTTCAGGTGCTTCCCAATATTTTCATGAAGGAAGCTTTTTCCTTCTCTCAAATGAGATGTATCAGAATCTTAACACCTATAATAAAACTACATAGCCACCGTCATCAATAATAAAGAATGCTTGATTACATAATAATGATTAAATTATTTATTTACCCCTTGGATTTAGCAGCAAAATATCATAGTTCATGCATACATTCTAAGTGCTTCAGTCATATCTGACTCCTTACAACCCTATGAATCATAGCCCATCAGGTTCCTCTGGTCCGTGGGAGTCTCCAGGTAATAATACTGGAGTGAGTTGCCATGCCTTCCTCCAGAAAATCTTCCCAACCTAGGGACTTAACCAGCATCTCTTATGTCTCCTGCATTGGCAGGTGAGTTCTTTACCACTAGTGCCACCTGAGAAGCCCAATTTATGCATAATTTATTACAATTTTTTTTCAGAATATTAATTCAGTTCAGTTCAGTCCCTCACTAGTGCCCTACTCTTTGTGACCCCATGAGCCGCAGCAGGCCAGGGCTCCCTGTCCATCACCAACTCCTGGAATTTGCCAAACTCATGTCCATTGAGTCGGTGATGCTATCCAACATTTCATCCTCTGTCATCCCCTTCTCCTCCTGCCTTCAATCTTTCCCAGCATCAGGGTCTTTTCAAATGAATCAGCTCTTCACATCAGGTGGCCAAAATATTGGAGTTTCAGCTTCAACATCAGTCCTTCCAATGAAAAACCAGGACTGATTTCCTTTAGGATGGACTGGTTGGATCTCCTTGAAGTCCAAGGGACTCTCAAGATTCTTCTCCAACACCACAGTTTAAAAGCATCAATTCTGTGCTAGCTTTCTTTATAGTCCAAACTCACATCCATACATGACTACTGGAATAACTGTAGTCTTGATTAAACGGAACTTTGCTGACAAAGTAATGTCTCTGCTTTTTAATATGCTGTCTAGGTTAGTCATAACTTTCCTTCCAAGGAGTAAGCATCTTTTAATTTCATGGCTGCAATTACCATCTACAGTGATTTTGGAGCCCCAAGAAATAAAGTCAGCCAATGTTCCACTGTTTTCTCATTTATTTCCCATGAAGTGATGGGACCAGATGCCATGATGTTTGTTTTCTGAATGTTGAGCTTTAAGCCAACTTTTTCACTCTCTTCTTTCACTTTCATCAACAGGCTCTTTAGTTCTTCTTCACTTTCTGCCATAAGGGTGGTGTCATCTGCATATCTGAGGTTATTGATATTTCTGCTGGCAATCCTGATTCCAGCTTGTGCTTCTTCCAGCCCAGCGTTTCTCATGATGTACTCTGCATATATCTGCGTGACAATATACAGCCCTGACATACTCCTTTTCCTATTTGGAACCAGTCTATTGTTCCATGTCCAGTTCTAACTGTTGCTTCCTGACCTGTATACAGGTTTCTCAAGAGGCAGGTCTGGTGGTCTGGTATTTCCATCTCTCAGAATTTTCCACAGTTTATTTTGATCCACACACTAAAGTCTTTGGCATAGTTAATAAAGCAGAAATAGATGTTTTTCTGGAGCTCTCTTGCTTTTTCCATGATTCAGCAGATGTTGGCAATTTGATCTCTGGTTCCTCTGCCTTTTCTAAAACCAGTTTGAACATTTGGAAGTTCACAGTTCATGTATTGCTGAAGCCTGGCTTAGAGAATTTTGAGCATTGCTTTACTAGCAAGTGAGCAGTAAAGCTCATTACTTTACTTTACACAATTGTGTAGTGCAATTGTGCAGTAGTTTGAGCATTCTTTGACATTTCCTTTCTTTGGGATTGGAATGAAAACTGAACTTTCCAGTCCTATGGTCACTGATGAGTTTCCAAATTTGCTGATGTATTGAATGCAGTACTTTCACAGCATCATCTTTAAGGATTTGAAATAGCTCATTAGTGTTCATTAAATTATTTTAGATTCAAGAACCATTATTTTATATAAAATAGTTCTGTAATTCTATAATATATGAACTGGGGTTAAGAAAATTAGTAATAATGGATCTTTATTTCAAAAGTTCAAATGAGATTTTCAGATAATCCACACACATAGCATATAACACATTTTTTTTGCAAAAATAAATGTTAAATTATACTTGAAATTATGTCTAGGAAGGATAACCACAATATTATTAGTGAAACTTTGGTATACATTATAGAAGAAGACAAAATGCCAAAGTGGGGTTAGGATATTGTAGACAACACAGGATTAATTTAATGCATTTTGTTATGAGCCAAGGAAAATTTGAAGGCGGATAATCAAGAACCTGCAGAGTAGCTAACACATCGTATTAATGCAAAAAATTTTATATAAACATTGTGTTTATATTACTAACAGAAATAAGCAGATGTCTTAAAATATGAAACTTTTACTGTATTGTGATTTCATATACCATCAAATCTAAAATCAAACAGTCATAACCTGATTCAAAGCTTTATTATTAATATCCTTAATGGATATCATTAATAAAATGTAAATATAGAATGATTTTAAATTGATAAAGGTAACAGATTACTTTATATCTTACAGAAAATTAATAGAAATCCTAATGCTTACTGTGATATATCCATGAAAGTGAAAGTGAAAGTCACTCAGTCATGTTCAACTTTGTGACCCCCTGGATTGTACCTTGTCAGGTTCCTCTGTCCATGGGGATTCGCCAGACAAGAATACTGAAGGGTTGCCATGCCCTCCTCCAGGGGATCTTCCCAACCTAAGGATGGAGCCCAGGTCTCCCACAATGCAGGCAGATTCTTTACCAGCGGAGCCACTAGGGAAGCCCCTGGTGTTATCTATACACTGAAATTAACTGAGCTATCAACCCAAGTAAGGACACAGAAGAAACTGAAATGCAAATTAAAGAAGCCCCATTTTAAAAGGCTAAGTTCTGGTGATTCCAACTGTATAACCATTGATCCTTTGGTTACATAGAAGTTGAGATATAGAAACAGTAAAAGGGATGAATGAATGGCAGAGTTTTGGTGAGGAGGAAGGATGAATAATTAGAGTGCAATGATTTTTTTGGCCCATGAATCTATTTTGTATGCCTACAAGTGTAGATATGTGTCATCATACACTTGTTTAATCCATAGAATGTGCAAAGATTAGAGTGAACCCTAATGTAAATTATAGACTTTGGGTGGTAACAGTATGTGTCAATGTTGGTGCACTAGTTGTAACAAATGCTCCTCTCTGACTTGGGATGTTGTTGATGGTGGGAAGGCTATGCATGTGTGGGAGAGAGTGTATAAAGGAATTCTGTACTTTCTGCTCAATTTTCTGTGAATCTAAAACTTTTTCATAAAAAATAAATTCTATATTAAAATAAACAGCAAAAATATAATACGAATTAAAATGGTTTTCAAAAGACGTGTAGCTGGGAAATGAAACTTACATCAGAGTTATATAATAAAATTACATGTAAATTTATTGATTTATTTTTTCTCCCAACTTTTAACATATAGACATAGGTAAGGGTGGTGAAATAGTAATAGGTAGTTTGTGATTTATAGATCTTAAATTTGGTGGGGCAACATTAACTAATAAAATTTTTTCTAGGTAAACCATCCAAGCAGTTTTTATTCATTAATGTTCATAAATATACACAGCAGCTTCATTAGAGATTTCAGTTTTCCTCTTCAGTTTGGAAATGGAGTATCCTATTAATTTTGAGCCTTTTGCATGTCACAACATAGGAAGCAGAGTTCATTCCTGCACTGCTACCTACACTTACCTGCTGGGAGTAAAAGCTGGCTAAATGGAAAAGATTACCACATATATTTGTCTGTTTTTCTTCAGAGTGCACACAAGGTAACAAGAGTGGCAGACTTGAAATTGCAATCCCTAGGTATTGGGGGCAGGAGGAGAAGCAGACGACAGAGGATGAGATGGCTGGATGGTATCACTGACTCGATGGATGTGAGTCTGAGTGAACTCTGGGAGTTGGTGAGGGAAAGAGAGGCTTGGCGTGCTGCGATTCATGGGGTCACAAAGAGTTGGACACGACTGAGTGACTGATCTGATCTGATCTGAAACAAATGTAAGATTGTTGTTGTCCACTTTCATTGGCAAATACAGCACAGGGGACACTGTCTGTGAATTGAAAGATCATTAAAGAGCTGATGAAGGCTCATTTCCTTTATTAGTCTCTTAAATTTAGATTTTCTAAAACAACAGCTAAAGATATAATATCGACATAGCCCATAACTCCAAATCTATCATCTCCCCTGTTTATCCTTATCTGAGGACAAGCTCTCTTCCTGCACTAAATTAAAAGGAGCTCTTGGGCACAGTTTGTGAGCTCACATTCCATGGGCTGGTACTCTGTTTCAGACATTTTAGGATCATCTAACCTTGTTACAAGAAATTGGGAAATTGGCAGAGTTTGCTGGCTGCCTTCAGTGTTAGCTGCATTGGTTGTTGCGGTGGATTGTATGATTATAGTGGTGACACTGCTTTGTGTTAACAGGTTGCATTGCATGTCGTGTCCAGCTATTGTTATGTTGCTGTTCAAGCTGCAACTGTACCTGCAGTTGTTATATCTGAGAAACAGAGGGCTTCCCTGATGGCTCAGATGGTAAAGAATCTGCCTGCAGTGTGGGAGACCTGGGCTCCATCCCTGGGTTGGGAAGATCCCCTGGAGGAGAGCATGGCAACCAACTCCAGTATTCTTGCCTGGAGAATCCCCAGGTCTAGAGGAGCCTGCCAGGCTACAGTCCAAGGTTGCAGAGTCAGATACAACTGAGCTACTAAACACAGCACAGAAGGGTCAACTTAATTAATCCCACCTCTGTACGACTGACCAAAAGAGTATAGTGGTATAAATAAGGCATTAAAATAAATAAATAAATAAAATAAAAAATAAATAAATAAGGCACTAACTCCATATATTTATCTTCACTTTAGGTTATGACAAATTATACATTCCTTATAATTTGAGAGGAAATTCATGCGATTTTAAATCTACATGACTTTAGTCTAGAAAAGATTTATTCTCTGTTTCAAGAATCCTGAAGATTTTCATCTTTGAATGAGAAAAATTTGCTGTGATGGAGAGATATGGTCAATGGGGAAGAGGGACTTACTATTAACATAATTGTTTAACCTCCAAATAGTTACATAACTCTTGAGGATTTCGAGAAACTGTACTCAGGTATTTTGTACAATTAAAATGAAGATTATGTTTCATTGATACAGTGACTTCCTCTCAATTATTTTCAAGACTTAGTGAGTCAAATTGGAACTAAAATCTATTCTTAAAAGTTTCTGTTAATTTTCTGAGAAAAGCAAACTATATGCATATATAATATATATAATCTTTGAAATGTATCAGTGTGTATATGTGTGTGTATATGTACATGTGTGTATTACTTCTTAGAGGACATGAATAAATAAAGATAAATTATTTGATGTCTATTGTGTGAAACCCCGCATATAGATTAATATGGTTTACTGGTCATCTGAAAAATAATCATTAAAGGGCCAAATTAGCAATATCCAGGACAATCCAATATAATAAGTCTATTTTATGGTCGGCTGATAATTAGCCTTAATCGCATCTGGAAGTTTCATTTACAGCAGTTCATAGTTTAGAGTATGATTGAATAACATTGTGAGAGGCAGAATAATGGCACTCAAAATGTCCATGTCCTAATCCTTAGAACCTGTAAATATTTTATTTTATATTACAAAGGGAATTTTGCAGATGTGATTAAATTAAGGATATTTAGAAGGGGGTATTATCACAAATTATCTGGGTGGGCTCATTATAATAACAAAAGTCCTTATATTTTAAAGAAAAGGCAGAGGGTCAGAATCAAAGAGAGAACTGAAGATGCCACACTGCTACCTCTGAAGAAGGGGCCACAAGCCCATCAATGCAAGTGGTTTCTGGAAGCTGGAAAAGAGGAGGGAAGGAGTCCTAAAATCTCCAGAAGGAAGATCAATACCTGAGGGAGAATTGATTGTGTATAATGAAATCAATTTCAAATTTCTTACACACAGAACTATAAAATTATAAACATGTTATTTTAAAAGGAACTGAATTTGTCATGATTTGTTATAACAGAGTAGGAAACTAATGCAAACATCTTTAGAGTTCTGACTCCAGAGTGAGCTTCCTTGAATTAATTTCTGGTGGCCAGTGATCTATTCTCTGCAGATAATCCAACATAAAACAAAGCAAAGCAAAATGAATCTGGTTATTGATGTAGTAATTGCTAAATCAGTGTTCCAGGCACTTTACTCAATATAACATACAGTATCTTGTTAATTTCATATTCTTTCATTTTTATGTGAGAAACCTAAACATCAAAAAATAAACAGATACTCAGTCACACAGCTAATAAATTAAAAAAGTAAAACAAGATTTAAACTAAATGATCTGGCTTCAAATCTAAGTAGTCTTAATCATGTAGCATAATCCCAGTTTCTCTCTTGAGTAAGACATTAACCATTTTTAGAGGTTTCTTGAAGAACTTAAAAATATGTTCTTCTGTATTACACACACACATCAAGAAATAATGAAAAATTAATGATTTGCTTGTATACAAATCAGAAACTTAACACATGAAAAAAGTAAATTAACTGATATTGGTTGTATTAGTTCTGCCTTGATAGTTATCAGAAAGATACATTCTGAAAGAGATGGTAGGATTGAAAACAATAATATTAGTCAAAATTCTGTTTAATGAATGGTTAGATAATTAAATTCCCTCCTAGGGCAGTGCAGTCCAACAACATACCTTTTTACTCCACAGGCAAAAAGTTGCTTACCCTTGTGAAGATACTAATCTAAAGGATCTGAACTTGGGACATCAAAACCAACTGGTCTCAGGAGAGAAAGGCTGAGCTGGATCTCCTCAGGGGTATCCATTGTTCTGTTTTCCCCCTTTCTGGATACTGATCAGTAGCACACTGACCACTGTGGTGTAGCCATTTCCATTCAACAATTTTCTTCAGGTCCTGGTAAATTCTCTCTCCCCTTGGACATTGATTCCTAGGAAGAGTGAAAGATTTCTGCTCTTACTAATGATGGATTAGTGAATTTTTACTTGCTTAATGTCAGTAACCCTGTCTATGATTAGGGAAATAGTCTTACAAATAACTGGGGTTTTTTTTAATTATTATTTTTTTTTACTTTACAATATTGTATTGGTTTTGCCATACAATATATGAAACTTAAGCCAAAATCAGCCTGTTGTGATCCTAAGAACCTTTTTAAAAGAGCTATTAAAATCCACCAGACACAAATAGAACCACATTTAGAAGTGACTGGAAGTTCCCTATTTAGAGAAATAGATGAAGTAAATGAAAAGATCCTATCCTCAGTTATGAAAACCTTGATTTCCAGCCTTTAACATTGCAGTTAAACAATCCAGTAGATAAACTCTTACTCTTGATTGCATAGATTCCATTCAGCTTTTCAATATTTCAGTTTTTAATATTATGGAAAAGTTTATGATCAATGAGTACTAGCAAAAGAAAACAAGATTTTCTACCCTAAATACAGAAACTAAAGCAAATAGAAAATTAGAGGAAACAGAGAAACTATCAAGTTACAGAATTTAAAAAAAAAAAAAGGAAGGAATATCCAAGAACAGGAAAGAGTTCATTAAAAATATAATAGCAGAAGTAAAAGTGTTCATTATCTTTCTGGAATAAGAAAGCAATGTAAAAATGAAGGGATAAAATAAACATATTATTGGTTAAAGTAGAATTTAACTGTAGTAACCAAAAACATCATAAGTTAATAATTCAAACAAATCAGCTGTCAATTTTATATAATAATCAATAGTGTGTAACAGATTTGGCTACAGGAAGTTATGGAGGGAACCTAAAGAGGCAGAGTAGCATTCTCATCCTAAATATGTAGTTTTCAAGGTTGCTCATCATTTCTAGTTATCAAAAGGGAAAGGAATATAGAACTCCATGGTGAATGTCTTCCAAACAATCAAAACCACAAGTATAGACATTTATCTTATTTAAATTCATTGGTAAATTATTCTGCCATGACCGTATCAAGAATCAAGGAACACTAGAAATATGGTTTCGCTGAATAACCAGTGATTTTGGGGGGGTAGATAAAGTATCCACCAAAACAAGCAAACAAATAAGCAAACTGATATCAACATAAAAGGAGTTCTAAAAAAAAGAGAGACCAGAGAAAATATAGAGAACATATCACCAAAGAACTAATTCAATAGTTTTAAGAAGTTAACTCACAACTCAAAACTAGTACGGACACAACTGTCCACACTGAATTGATCCACCTCAGAGTATATTGTGGAACACATATGTGGAAAAAGTGTGTATCATGATCATGATTTTATAAATGGCAGACACTGGATTTAGTAAATAATTATGATATGTTGATACTTGTTAGAGGCGAAGGAATATATGAAGGCAGAGTCAAATAAAATACTCATTTTTTCATTGCAGATATCCATTTTAAATCCTTTGAAATTTAGAAGTCAATAAATTTCATCTTAATCAAGGTATTAAGAAGTATGGAGGTAGATAGATGAAATAGCTAAAGGCATAGAAAATTAACCTCTGAAGGGTATCAGATCAGATCAGTCACGCAGTCACGTCCGACTCTTTGCAACCCCATGAATCGCAGCACTCCAGGCCTCCCTGTCCATCACCAACTCCCGGAGTTCACTGAGACTCACGTCCATTGAGTCAGTGATGCCATCCAGCCATCTCATCCTCTGTCGTCCCCTTCTCCTCCTGCCCCCAATCGCTCCCAGAATCAGAGTCTTCTCCAATGAGTCAACTCTTCGCATGAGGTGGCCAAAGTACTGGAGTTTCAGCTTTAGCATCATTCCTTCCAAAGAAATCCCAGGGCTGATCTCCTTCAGAATGTACTGGTTGGACCTCCTTGCAGTCCAAGGGACTCTAAAATAACTCTTAGTAAACAACATTTAAATTTTGAGGGAAAGTTCACACAGAAATGTATAGGTCGGCCTGTAAAAAACATAAAACCTAGTGTTTCACTTTAGGAAAACAGCATTTACCATGTAGTCAGTTTTATCCCACTCCAGTATTCTTGGTGGAGAAGGCAATGGCACCCCACTCCAGTACTCTTGTCTGGAAAATCCCATGGGCAGAGGAGCCTGGTAGGCTGCAGTCCATGGGGTCGTGAAGAATCGGACACGACTGAATGGCTTCACTTTCCACTTCCATGCATTAGAGAAGGAAATGGCAACCCACTCCAGTACTCACCTGGAGAATTCCAGGGATGGGAGAGCCTGGTGGGCTGCCATCTATGGGGTCGCATGGAGTCCGACACGACTGAAGCGACGCAGCAGCAGCAGCAGCAGCAGTATTCTTGGGCTTTCCTCGTGGCTCAGTTGGTAAAGAATCTGCCCACAATGAAGAAAAGACAATTTCTTTAACAAGTGGTGCAGGGGAAACTGGTCAACCACTTATAAAAGAATGAAACTAAAATACTTTCTGTTGCTGCTAAGTCGCTTCAGTCGCGTCCGACTCTGTGCGACCCCGGAGATGGCAGCCCACCAGGCACCCCCATCCCTGGGATTCTCCAGGCAAGAACACTGGAGTGGGTTGCCATTTCCATCTCCAATGCATGAAAGTGAAAAGTGAAAGGGAAGTCGCTCAGTCGTGTCCAACTCTTAGCGACACCATGGACTGCAGCCTACAAACTTCCTAGCACCATACAAAAAAATAAACTTAAAATGGATTAAAGATCTAAACATAAGACCAGAAACTATAAAATTCCTAGAGCAACATAGACAAAACACTCTCTGACATAAATCACAGCAGGATCCTCTATACCCACCTCCCAGAGTAATGGAAATAAAAGCAAAAATAAACAAATGGGACCTAATTAAACTTAAAAGCTTTTGCACATTGAAGGAAACTATAAGCAATGTGAAAAGACACCCTTCAGAATGGGATAAAATAATAGCAAAAGAAGCAATTGACAAAGAATTAATCTCAAAAATATACAAGTGGCTCATGCAGCTCAATTCCAGAAAAATAAACAACCCAATCAAAAAATGGGCCAAAGAACTCAACAGACATTTCTCCAAAGACATATGGATGGCTAAAACACATGAAAAGATGTTCAACATCACTCATCAGAGAAATGCAAATAAAAACTACAATGAGGTACCATCTCATGCCCAACAGAATGGCTGTGATCAAAAAGTCTACAAACAATAAATGCTGGAGAGGGTGTGGAGAATAGGGAAACCTCTTACTGTTGGTGGGAATGCAAACTAGTACAGTCACTATGGAGAACAGTATGGAGATGTCTTAAAAAAAAACTAGAAGTAGAACTCCCATATGACCCAGCAATCCCTCTGCTGGACATACACACCAAGGAAGCCAAAATTGAAAGAGACATGTGTACCCTAATGTTCATCACAGCACTGTTTACAATAGCCAGGACATGGAAGCAACCTAGATGTACATTGGCAGACAAATGGATAAGAAAGCTGTGGTACATATACACAATGGAATATTACTCAAATATTAAAAAGAATGCATTTGGATCACTTCTAATGAGGTGGATGAAACTTGATGATACAGAGTGAAGTAAGTCAGAAAGAAAAACACCAATAGAGTATATTAATGCATATATATGGAATTATGGTAATGAGACCCTACATATGACATAGCAAAAGAGACATAGATGTAAAGAATAGACTTTTGAACTCTGTGAGGGAAGGCAAGGGTAGGATGATTTGAGAGAATAGCATTGAAACATGTATATTCAGTTCAGTCACTCAGTCGTGTCCGACTCTTTGCGACCCCATGAATCGCAGCACGCCAGGCCTCCCTGTCCATCACCAACTCCCGGAATTCACCCAGACTCACGTCCATCAAGTCAGTGATGCCATCCAGCTATCTCATTACCATATGTGAAGTAGATTGATAGTCTATTTTCAATGCATGAGACAGGGCTCTCAGGGCCAGTGCACTGGGATGACCCTGAGGGATGGGATAGGGAAAGAGGTAGGAGGGGGGTTCAGGATGAAGGACACATGTACACCCATGGCTAATGCATGTCATTGTATGGCAAAAACCACTATAATATTGTAAAGTAATTAGCCTCCAATTAAAATAAATTAATTTTTTTTAAAAAGTTAAAAAAAAATAAAAAAGAATCCGCCTGCAATGCTGGAGACCTGGGTTCGATCTCTGGGTTGGGAAGATCCCCTGGAGGAGGGCTGGGCAACCCACTCCAGTATTCTTGCCTGGAGAATCCTCATGCACAGAGGAGGCTAGCAGGCTATGGTCCATGGGGTCACTAAGAGTCGGACACAACTGAATGACTAAGCACAGCATAGCACATATAATAAATTATATACATACAATTTCTCCCCATTTTTGGACTACTTTCTGGGTTAAAATCTACTTTGCATTTGGTTGAGTTGTCTGAGTCCCTCCATGTAAATGACACAGGACACATGTTTAAAGGTATGCATCAATATTTTTAGAATTTCTGTTCTTTTCCTATTTATCATGACTTTGAGAAATGCAACAGTCATCAGTGTAGCTGACAATATATAACATCAGAATCTGTAGCTGTTCATATATTTATATCTAGTTATAGTCAGAGAATTACATATATATTTAACTCCAGGATAAAACAATCTGTCTTCAGTTACAGTGGGGTAAATTTCTGCCACAGTGGATTACTCACTTCAGATTTGATCCTTAAACTAAACAGAGTGTGGGAGTAACCAAGGCTTAAAAATACACACCTTTCAAAATCCTCTTTCATTAAGCACTGTCCAACCTTAAAGAGGTTGTTAGGTTTTCTGATTCCATTTTCCTTCACCTGTGAAATTGAAATAATAATATGATTTGTTATGGAGACTTCTTTTGCCCAAGCAAAACCCCTATTTCCAGGCATATCTCTTTAGCCTTTATGATTTAATTGTGACAATATAACTGATTCATCGATAATGAACATGTGGTCACTTCTGGACAAAGTATATTATTGCTCCTGTGAAACACAACAGGGCTCTCTGTTTGTGCTGTGGCTCTGGGAAAGCAGTTTCTATTGAGACTTTGTGGCTGAAGATTAAAGCAATCAGAATCATGGAGCACAGTTATCCTAGAGATCACTTGATGCTGTGTCCAAATTTATGTGAATGGGGAATAGATGTTTGTTTGTAGAGCCACTGTAATTATGGATCTATTTTTACCACTGCAAAATTTAGGCTATAGTGGCTAAACCATTATCATATTTTATGGATTCATTCTATATGATCTAAATCTAGTTTAAATATTTTACTTTGAGCTTTGCGGCGTCCTGGGCTCGACCATCCGCTGCCATCCACTGCGGCCCCGGGCTGGGGAGGTTCCAAAGGGAGGCAGGGGTTCACGGGTGTTCAAAGGAGGCAACTCCTGCGACGGGGAGCTGTTTTGGAAGCCCGAAGGCCAGGGGTGGGCTTCTTCAGTCTCCCACCCTTCCTGTACTCCCGTATTATATAGGTCCCATCGTAGATGACCAGATTAAAAAATATATATATATATATTTTACTTTGATTTCTTAAATTCTAATGAATTACATACAAATATAGAATTACAAAATATAAATAAAAGATATTTTAATTGGTATTTGGTCATACCTGTCTACTTCATAAATAAGCAAACATGTATATACAGGTTGGTTGGCTGGTTCAGTCGTTCAGTCGTGTCCGACTCTTTGAGACTCCATGAATCGCAGCACGCCAGGCCTCCCTGTCCATCACCAACTCCCAGAGTTCACTCAGACTCACGTCCATCGAGTCAGTGATGCCATCCAGCCGCCTCATCCTCTGTCGTCCCCTTCTCCTCCTGCCCCCAATCCCTCCCAGCATCAGAGTCTTTTCCAATGAGTCAACTCTTCGCATGAGGTGGCCAAAGTACTGGAGTTTCAGCTTTAGGATCATTCTTTCCAAAGAACACCCAGGACTGATCTCCTTCAGAATGGACTGGTTGGATCTCCTTGCAGTCCAAGGGACTCTCAAGAGTCTTCTCCAATACCACAGTTCAAAAGCATCAATTCTTCGGTGCTCAGCTTTCTTCACAGTCCAACTCTCACATCCATACATGACCACTGGAAAAACCATAGCCTTGACTAGACGGACCTTTGTTGGCAAAGTAATGTCTTTTCTTTGGAATATGCTATCTAGGTTGGTCATAACTTTTCTTCCAAAGAGTAACCGTCTTTTAATTTCATGGCTGCAGTCACCATCTGCAGTGATTTTGGAGCCCAGAAAAATAAAGTCTGACACTGTTTCCACTGTTTGCCCATCTATTTCCCATGAGGTGATGGGACTAGGTGCCATGATCTTCGTTTTCTGAATGTTGAGCTTTAAGCCAACTTTTTCACTCTCCACTTTCACTTTCATCAAGAGGCTTTTGAGTTCCTCTTCACTTTCTGCCATAAGGGTGGTATCATCTGCATATCTGACGTTATTGATATTTTTCCTGGCAATCTTGATTCCAGCTTGTGCTTCTTCCAGCCCAGCGTTTCTCATGATGTACTCTGCTGCTGCTAAGTTGTTTCAGTCATGTTTAACTCTGTGTGAACCCATACACGGCAGTCTACCAGGCTCCCCCGTCCCTGGGATTATTCAGGCAAGAACACTGGAGTGGGTTGCCATTTCCTTCAATGCATGAAACTGAAAAGTGAAAGTGAAGTCGCTTAGTTGTGTCTGACTCTTTGCCACCCCATGGACTGCAGCCTACGAGGCTCCTCTGTCCATGGGATGTACTCTGCATATAAGTTAAATAAGCAGGGTGATAATATACAGCCTTGATGTACTCCTTTTCCTATTTGGAACCAGTCTGTTGTTCCACATCCAGTTCTAACTGTTGCTTCCTGACCGGCATATAGGTTTCTCAAGAGGCAAGTCAGGTGGTCTGGACTGTTTATACAGGAGTCAATATTTTTTTCTATTTGGCAAAATAACCAAGTTGCAGCACAAGATAATATTTACATTTCTATTGAGATGAGAGTCAGAGAAAGAGTGGCAGGAACACAGGAAACAGAGATAAAACATGTAATATTTTAAAAGGCTGTTTCTGTAAACTAGATCTTGTCAGAATTTATCCATATATTCCTGACATTTATAAGTTTTGTATTGACTTCTACACTTGATTTTAAGACAATAAAATGAGAAAAAGCCTACTTTTATGTAACTTATGGAAATAAGTCATAAGTATAGGAAATGTATGGCCATGATCATGAAGATAAATTTTTCTGATAAAATTACTTGTGAATTATTATTAATTGGCTTATCTATACAAAGGAAGATTGAAATAACCCAATGAATAAAAAGAAAATCAGGTATAATATTTGTTGTTGAAAGCACACTAAAGAATATTTGATGTAAAATATTAATACTCTAGTATAATTTCTATATAGTCTATTTTTGTTTACAAAAAGTAAATGCAAATGTATTTTTTTCAAACTGTTAAAGTAAGTTGCCAGAGTGCACATTAAAATGAAAAGTTAAGATTAAGACATTAAAATACTTTTTTTCTTTGATTATTTAAGTTAGGTTTTAAAATCTAACAATTGAGAAGCTTTGAATCAGAGGTGAAGAAACTCTTGTTGGTGACCTAGATTAGTTTGAAATACTCACTCGGATCAAAAATAAAAGTTCTGAGTACCTTTCTGAGTGATTAATTATTTTCAGTATTATAAATATTTTCTATTAAGTTAAACAAATTGAACGTGAATTCAGTACTTCATGTAGAAAGGGCAATGGTAATTCAAATAAGTGAGATTCTCTAGAGAACAACTGGCTTAATGACAAAGAAGAATATGAAAAATACAAATTTTTCTTTTATAATTAAATGAAGTTGATATTATTCTTCAGATTTTAGACTATAATATGAAAACAATTGAATTACATATTTCATTAGTGATTTTTGCAAAGTTCTTTTTCTATTGTAGTTCTCTGTTCAACAGTAGTCTAAGAAAGTCTTAATAGTTCTTAATGTATGGATTCTTGTGCTGTTGATCAGATACTCATAGAAATATTCCACAGAAAATAACAACAACAACAAAAAAGGAACTTTTTTTTTCCAAGACCAGGAAGAAATATTTCCTTAAAGGTCACTGTTGGGAAGCAGCCTGAATTTTTCCAAATTCAATTCAGGTATGAAAATAAGCACTACTTTGGACTTTAACAAAAACTAGTGAAGTGAACTTTGCTCAGGTGTGTCTGACTCTTTGCAACCCCATGAACTGTAGCCTGCCAGGCTACTCTGTCCATGGAATTCTCCAGGCAAGAATATTGGAGTGGGTAGCCATTTTTTTGGTCCAGGGGATCTTCTGACCCAGGAATGGGACCCAGGTCTCCTGCAAATAACCTAAGTCCAAATGAAAATCCAGTTTCTTCTAAAACCACTATTCTATTTTTAAATAATTTTCCTAGAAACATAATTATTTATTTGTATTCAACAAATTTTAAATGTGCTACTATGTTTGCGTGTCAGGTCATTATTTCAAAACCACTTTGAAAACTAGATACTTGAAAAGGGCCATGTCTAATTTTGAAAAACTATAGTTATGGAATTCTATACAACTACCTCTTTACTACAGTTTAGTAAGTTAAAACTTGACATTAAATATGCCATTGTGTTCAATTTTCAAAATCAAGAAATGAAAAGCAATTTAATTTTATTAGGAGACTTTTATATCTAACTTGATTTTTAAAGTTTATGTTCACTTTTAAATACTGTGTTTTTAACTTTTAGATTCCTAGGCCAAAAATGGATTTGCTGTTTTGAACAAAATATATTAGTGAATTGCACTCAGGTTTTCATCAGACATTATGATATAGTATGCTTCTTAATTCAAGTAAAAAAACACAGCATATTTGTGTTAGTTTACATAGATTGCTATAATGAAGCACCACAAAGTAAATATCTTTAACAGAAGTGCATTATTTCACAGTTTTACAAGATTAGAAGTCTGAGATCAAGGTGCTGACAGGCTTGGTTCCTTCTTGGGACTATGAGGGAGGATCATTTTTGTGCCTCTTGGCTAGCTTCTGGTGGTATGTTGGCCATTTTTTCCTTGGCTTATAAATGTGTCACTCTGCCTTCACTCTCACACATGTTCTCCCTTGTGTGCGTGTTTCTCTATGGACAAATCTTTTCCTTTTCATAAGGACACAGTCATATTGAATTAGGAAGCACCCTAGTGGCCTCATCTTAGCTTGACTATATGTAGTATATATATGTGTATATATATATATATGTGTGTGTGTGTATATATATAGTATATATATGAATATGTGTAGGTATATGCACACATATGTGCTTTATATACAAATATATACCTATGTGCTAAGTCACTTCCCTGGAGGAAGGAATGGCAATCCATTCCAGTATTCTTGCCTGGAGAATTCCATGGACAGAGGAGTCCGGCAGGCTATAGTCCATGAGGTTCCAAAGAGGTGGACATGACTGAGTGAATAACATGTAAGTCACTTCAGTTGGGTTTGACTCTTTGTGAACCTATGGACGGTGGCCTGTTATGCTATTCTGTCCACGGGATTCTCCAGGCAAGAATACTGGAATGCATTGCCATATCCTCCTCCAGGGAATCTTCCCGACCCAGGGATTGAACTCCTTTCTCTTAAGTCTCCTGCATTGGTAGGCGGGTTCCTTACTACTAGCACCACCTGGGAAGTGCATATGGCCCTATCACTTGCTACATTCACAATCTAAGTTTGAAAGCAAAAATTATTTGGGTGCAAAATGAGAAATCAGTGCATAGTGACTTAAAGTCAGTGGAAAAATAAGTTGGAGATATGAGGTGGCTGCTCTGTCATGCTACCTGTTTCACCTTAATCTTCATAAACCTGTGTTTACTTACAGATGAAATGCAAATAATGAGAGCATCAGCCTTACTGTGTTGCTGTGAAAAATCCCAACGTATTAAGCATGCTAAGTTTTTAACAATAGGCCTGGGACATAGTAAGTGAAGTGAAGTGAAGTGAAGTGAAAGTCACTCAGTCATGTCCAACTCTTTGCGACACAATGGACTATGAAGTCCATGGACTTCTCGAGGCCAGAATACTTGAGTGGGTGGCCTTTCCCTTCTCCAGGGGATCTTCCCAACATAGTAAAGGGTCTACTAAATAATAATAATAACCTGAGTTCTGAATCATTCAGTAGGCCGCATGTCCTCTAACCCATGAGGCTCATCTGCCCATGGAATTTTCCAGGTAAAAAATGGTGGAGTGGGTTGCCATTTCCTTCTCCAGAAAATCTTCCTGACCTAGGGATCGAACCAGTGTCTCTTATATCTCTTGCATTGGCAGGTGGATTCTTTACCACTAGCACCATCTGGGATGTCTGTAAATAATAATAATCATCATAATAATTAGCAATAATAATATTAATAATTAGTATTCAATCAAGAACAACAAAATTTAGCTGTTTAAGACAATAAATATGTCATCATTGTGTAGTGGCATATTTCATAAAGATTTCATAGTAAAAAGGGTTACAAAATTAATGGTATTGATAGTTACCAAAACCAATACAAGAGCCAGAATTCAGTCTACTTGGTTCTTCTCACAGGCTCTGCTTTGCTTTTCAGTCAGCAACCTATGAATCATTCTTACAAGTTAACAAGGTTTTCTGATAAATCATTGAGGGCATATTCCCCTTGAAATACTGCCGCTCATATATGCAGCTAGTTTATTTGGACCACATAAATTCTTTGGTCTAATTGGATAAAGGATGAAATATTACTCAAAATGAGAAGGAAAATGATTTTTTTATGCATCAAAGAACAAAATTCAATGTGGTATTCAATATAATGTTGAAACTAGCTTTACTGATAATTTAAAAGAATATTACATGTACTGGAGGTGAAAAGCAGATTTATCCATCAGTCTTTTTTTCAGAGCAATGTTATAATTTTTCATCCATTTTAATCTGTGTCTTTTACCCAGACATATTATCTAATTAGTTAACAACTAAACCCTGGTTTGTGGTCTCTAGAAATACTATGAACAAAGCCTAAGTAATTCAAGTTCAGTTGTAAAACTGCAATAGGCCAGAGTAGATTTTAAATTTGAAATTTAATTTCAACGTGGTCAGACTATAATAGAGAGCATAATGGAAGTGCTGTGCCACCAGAGATGTTTTATTATTTATCATGGAATGTGAATGACATGCCACACACCATCAACATAAGCAATTCACAAAACTGTGTTACGGGCATGAGAGTCATGCATTAGAGTAGGTGTTTGACTTGCATTGGAGGGTGACAGTTTGTGCTGCTCTGTGACATTTTATTTATTTAATTATTTATTTCTCTCCACCAAGGTCATTTCAAATATTCACTGTTTTCAAATGACCTGTTAGTATATAATATAAGCACTTCACTGAAAGCTGATTTTTTTTCTCCTGCCTTTCCTTTGTATACATCCCTCATTCTGAAGCATTTTTACAATGCTAGGATCATGTTTAGTGAACTAGCCCTGGATTTAGACCACATTCCTAGTGTAAGAATAGGGACAGAACTAAATTTGAGTGTTTTGCCAGAAGGACCAGTGGACTCACTTTAAACATGACACTTCCTTTGTAGATGTACCATATTTTGTAGTCTGGACACTGGTATTTCTACATTCTAGAGTTGATTATACTTTGGGAAGAAATATAGCAGTAGAACACATTAAGATACTAAAGGTAAATAACTTTATTTCATTTCATTTCAAAGTAAAAATAAATTTTACTTTTGCAAATTGTAATTCTTATATTATCCAAAGTGGCAATTCTTTCTACTGTCATCCCAAATGGAAAACAAAATTAGTAATTAACAGAATGTTTACAACTCATCAATCTAAAGTGAGGAGAAATGACTTTGGAGAAATATTCCACCTAGGAAATTATGACACCTGTTAAAATAATTCTATCCTTATCCTGAGAACACAGCCACTCTTTAGGAAAGATTTTGCTAAATAAGTTGCTCTGATTTTATGCTTTCCATTCTCTATGATTCACTCTGACAGTTTCCTTTAATCACATGTTAATTTTTGAATCAAGGTTTAATAGGATAAATTAAATTTCCCATGTGATGTTTCAATTATATTCTAATTGTGCTTCCTTGAGATTAAAATTAGGTCACTTTGATTAGAGTTTTGGGAATCTAAGACATTAAATTTTCTTTTATTTAGCCAATCGGATAGTTAACTATATTTGAATTTTAAGTTTAACCCTCAAAAGTCACCCATTGTCTCTGTAGCAATGAAAATATTTGTGGGACCCCAGATTGACTACAAAAAGTACTGGAATTCTAAAACCTTAAAACACAATGGAAATTTCAGTGTGTCCTAGGAAATCATAAAAATGTAAAAGCCTGCCATAAGATTAAGATAAAAGTGGAAGAAAATAAAATTATTACAGGGTAAGGCAACACAGCTTCTGTGACAGTAACGTCTCAAATATTCAGCAGTTTATGACTGACAAAGTAAAGAACACAATTTTCATTTCTGAAAATATTTCACAATGGAAATGCTTATTCAATCATTTTTAATTAGGAATAAAGAGATCTCAAACATACACCTAAGCATTAATAAGTTATTATTTTGGGGGATAGTATTTATTCAATTTATGAGTTTTTAGATCTGCCAGTCTTTAGGATGGATTAATAAATATAAATTTTTACTGTATTAGATATAAGCAACAGCTTAAACATTTTAATTTAAAACCATATTTTTCATCATTCTTCTGAGCACTTCCTTAATGTTTGGGACAGAAAGATTTCCTACACTCATTATGTGCTTTCTCTTGTAAAATAGATGACTATTATTTTAATAATTATTAATATTTAATACACAAATTAATTATATATAAATAAATTAGTATTTAATAAATAGTATTAAATGTCAAAATTCCCCCACATCTTTAAGTATCAGATTACATGCCCTGTATGTACATACTTATGTACATATCCCATACAAATCGGTAATATTTGACATATCAATTCAGTTCAGTTGCTCAGTCATGTCTGACTCTTTGCGACCCCATGAACTGCACCACACCAGGCCTCCCTGTCCATCACCAACTCCCAGAATCTACCCAAACCCATGTCCATTGAGTCGGTGATGCCATCCAACCATCTCATCCTCTGTAATCCCCTTCTCCTCCTGCCCTCAATCTTTCCCAGCATCAGGGTCTTTTGCAGTGAGTCAGCTCTTCACATCAGGTAGCCAAAGTATTGGAGTTTCAGCTTCAACATCAGTCCTTTCAATGAACACCCAGGACTGATCTCCTTCAGGATGAACTGGTTGGGTCTCCTTGAAGTTCAAGAGACTCTCAAGAGTCTTCTCTGACAGCACAGTTCAAAAGCATCAATTCTTCAGCACTCAGCTTTCTTTATAGTCCAACTCCCACATCCATACATGACTACTGGAAAAACCATTGCCTTGACTATATAATCTTTCAATGAATATTGTGTGTTCTTTATTGAGAGATTATATGTCAAATACATGGAAGACTGTTTTAAGCCATAATTATATTTAATATAATCAGAGTATTCTACTTTGAAGAAAACAAAGTGTACTATCTTAAGACATTATATTTATCATTTATAAATAATGACAAATTCAGATTGCTGAAGTTTTAAAAACTATATTGTTTAAGTAAGTTTCTCAAGAAAGTACTTCAGTCAAGCTTCCCCCTTTCTCTGTATGTGCTGTGCTTAGTTGCTCAGTCGTGTCTGACTCTTTGTGACCCTTTGGATTGTAACCCACCAGGCTCCTTTCTCCATGGGGTTTCCCAGGCAAGAGTACTGGAGGGGGTTGCCATTTCCCTCTCTAGGGGATCTTCTCAACCCAGGGATTGAACGTGTGTCTCTTGTGTCTCCTACACTGCAGGCAGATTCTTTACCTGTTGAGCCATTGGAGAAGCCTTTTACTTTAATATACAGCAAAAATAATATGGATATATGTATGCTTCCATAGATATAGATATGTTTCTATGCCATATATATATACACAGATCTTATGGTAAATACATGACATAGAAATATATGATGTATGTATTTATATATACCTTAGAAACATATCTATAACAATTATATGCCATAGAAATATATGATGTGTGTATATATATAGCATAGAAACATATCTATGCATGTTCCATGATCATACATATATCTATATGTTAAATATAATGTATTAACTGAACATTAGTAGAGAATTGTAGATTGATTTAAGTAGTTCCATTTCCTCACCTTCAACTCTATGAAGTTTACAGTTTATAACTAACAAAGATACTAAAGAAAATTTAAAAACAGATGCAACACAGAAATAATATTTATTAATTTGGTACATCACATATCAAGTAGGATTAATAGGCTATTAGCCTTTGTATGGCAATGGCAAGCCACTCCAGTACTCTTGCCTAGAAAATCCCATGGATGGAGGAGCCTGGTGGGCTACAGTCCATGGGGTCTCCAGGAGTTGGTCGCGACTGAGCGACTTCACTTTCACTTTTCACTTTCACGCAATGGAGAAGGAAATGGCCACCCACTCCAGTGTTCTTGCCTGGAGAATCCCAGGGACGACAGAGCCTGGTAGGCTGCTGTCTATGGGGTCACACAGAGTCGGACACGACTGAAGCGACTTAGCAGCAGCAGCAGCAGCAGCAGCAGCAGCCTTTGTATTTATTATAATGCTCTGACACTTAATCTATCACATTTTAGTTTCATCAGAAAGGTGAAAACAGCACATCTCCTTCAATTTATCTTGTGATACATTATAAGATGTCAAGTTGCTATTTTGCTCATTAACTTATGAAAGAGTTAAAATTTCTATAAATAGAAACTGTAATCGATGTTCAAAATCATTTTCATGCTGAAATGAATTTGCATTCCAATAAGTGCTCCACCTCCAGATATTAGTAAAGCTTTCAGGTTCTATAAGGGAAGACAATTGATTAAAACTTTTTAAAAAAATATTTTGTTCCCAGGTTAGGGGTGTACCTGTTAACTAACAGCTATGTGCCATGCCCAGTATGAAATAAAATTGAGTTAAATTTAAAGGAAGCTGATTTATTTGGTTTTTATTTCATTTACCTCAAATATATAAAAAAAAAAAAATTCACTGTATTCAGAATTGACAGAGAATTGCTTAATGCAAACAACCTACCGATTCAGTGATTCTAGTAAAGCTTATAAGTAATCTTACCATTAAAATACAAAAATTAAAGTCAGATAAAATCAGTAAGCAATAAATTTTGCTTCATTCTTAAACTAGCACAGTGAAAAATCTGCTTTTATGTCTGCTTTCCAAAATATATAATTTCTTATAAAATTATAAAACATCCAGGGCAACCATTATATCATCCTCATTAAAATCCTTCAGGGCTCTGGATTGTAGGCATTCTTCTTTCTCTAATTTCACAATCTCATTTCACATGCTCTCACACCATTTTATAAGCACATTCAAAATGTCAATGCCCTCAATAAAAAATATTATGAGGAACACAACTGTATTTGAATAAAGCTGGGTTTGCTAACTTGTTTCAGTGAGGGTGTATGCTCTCCATTGAAATCAATAGGTGTCTCAGTAACAGAAAGACAGTAACAGTAACTCAGTAACAGTGCTTGGTTATGTAGTAATTTTTTTTAATTTTTTTTTTTTATTGAAGGACAATTGCTTTACAGAATTTTGTTGTTTTCTGTCAAACCTCAACATGAATCAGCCATAGGTATACACATATCCCTCTCTTTTGTAGTAATTTTTTTATGCTGAGAATTTCCTGAGGATTTATGGAAGTGTGGCATTGTCCTATATTAGATACCATCAGAAAGTGGGAATAATATTCTAATTTAATATTTTAATATTTCTTATCTAGAAGATAGAAAGAGCAGTATGAGGAAAAAGTCATCAGTAAAGAAGCAGCAGTGATTTGCATCAGCTAGATAGGAGAACATTTGGTTATTTTAGTACTTTGGGCAACATTACTATTTTCTCTAAATTTGTGCATGAATACGGATTGGTCTTGTTTTGAACTGATCCACTCAGTTTCCAGAGGAGTCTTGTCTGATGTTGATGTTAAATTGTTTATGGACAAGACCACCATGGGCATAGCTGTGGGCACCATACAAGTTCTTAGGAACAGCAAAGCCTTGATGAAAGTGTAAGACCAGCTACTGACTCTTAGAGACTACTTTTCTATTCCTTTAATGTACTTCTCAGCTCTGGAAAATGAAACTTCATTAATTTTATGGGAACCCTCAACAATTCCTATTCCTTCTTATCATCTAAAAGTGACTCTTCAAGATTCATGTCAAATGTTTAAAATAAATCATTGAGAAAGATATCTGGACTTGGATATTTCTTTGAGGGAAGTCTTTTAATTATGGTTTTCTTTTTTAAATTAATGTTGAGAATTCAGATTTTCTATTATTTTTTCTTTCAGTTTTTAAAACGTATGCATTTTTATAAATCTGTCAATTTTTTCTAAATTTTCAATATGAACATAAAAAGATGGGTATTTTGCATTGTCAGTTGCAGTGTTTTGTATATGTCAAATGGTTTGTTAATTGTTACATGGAACTGCTGCACATTGCTGATTTTTTTCATGTTTTTTTCTCTCTCAGTGTTGTTTTCCTTTTACTAGCTTTAGTTTTATTGATTTTTGTTTAAATATTTTGAGATTGTGTTAATGTGTGTGCATAATTTAAACAGACTATTTTTCAGATTATTGATTCTTTTACCATCAAGTATTATCTCTTTCTCCTTCATGCCATCACACGGTCTCTTTCTTGAAATGTTTGTGCCTTAAAGTCTATTTCACCAGCTTATCTGCCGATAGTGACTTACTGAAAAGCATTTCTCTGTCCTTTTATTTTCAGCCACCTTTATGTGTAACCTGTGCATTTTTTAAGCATCATGTATTTTTTAAACCAATCTGAAAATATTAGTCTTATAATAGGAGTTATTAGTACATTTACACTTAAAGCAATGACAGATATGTTAAAGATTTATATCTACCAAGTTAGTGTTGATTTTTATTTGTATTACTATTCCATGTTCAAATTTGTTATTCTTCTTGATATATTTATGATTAAATAAGTATTTGTTATTGTTTGGTCTCTAAGTCAGTCTGACTCTTTGCGACCCCAGGGACTGCAGCATGCCAGGCCTCCCTGTCCCTGACTATCTCTCTGAATTTCCCCAGGTTCACATACATTGAGTCAGTGATACTATTCAACCATCTCATTCTCTGCTGTGCTCTTCTCCTTTTATCTTCCATCTTTCCCAACATCAGAGTCTTTTCCAGTGAGTTGGCTTTTCAAACCAAGTGGCCAAAGTATTGGACCTTCAGCTTCAGCATCAGTCCTTCCAATGAATATTCAGGGATGATTTCCTTTAGGGTTGACTAGTTTGACCTTGCTATCGAAGGGACTCTCAATAGTATTCTCCAGCACCACAATTCGAAGGCATCAATTCTTCCATGCTTAGCCTTTTTTCTGGTGCAGCTCTCACATCCATACATGACCACTGGAAAGACCATAGCTTTGACTATCCAGATGTTCATCAGCAAAGTGATGTCTTTGCTTTTTAATATGTTGTCTAGGTTTATACTAGCTTTAATTCCAAAAAGTAAGTGTCTTCTAATTTCATGGCTGCAGTCACCTTCTCCAGTGATTTTGGAGCCCAAGAAGGAAAAATTGTCACTGCTTCTACTTTTCCCCTTTATATTTGCCATGAAGTGACAGGATTGATTACCATGGTATTAGGGTTCTGAATGTTGAGTTTTAAGAAATTTTTTTTACTCTCTTCTTTCATATTCATCAAGAGGCTCTTTAGTTCCTCTTCAATTTATGCCATTAGTGTGGTACCATCTTCATTTCAAGTGAAGAGAGTGAAAAAGCTGGCTTAAAACTCAACATTAAAAAAGCAGATCATGGCATCCAGTCCCATAACTTCAAGGCAAATAGATGGTGAAACAATGGAAACAGTGACAGACTATTTTGGGGGGTGGGGGCTCCAAAATCACTGCAGATGGTGATTGCAGCCATGAAATTTAAAGACACTTGCTCCCTGGAAGAAAAGCTATGACCAACCTAGACAGCATATTTTTTTTTTCACTTTTTTTTTTTTTTTTGCATTTCATTTTCTTTTTTTTTTTTTTAATTCACCACAGGTATAATGAGGTAGACAGCATATTAAAAAGCAGGGATATTACTTTGCTGACAAAGGTCTGTTTAGTCAAGGCTATGGTTTTACCAGCAGTCATGTATGGATGTGAGAGTTAGACTATAAAGAAAGCTGAGCACCAAAGAAGTGATGCTTTTTAACTGTGTTGTTCGAAGAGACTTTTGAGAGTCCTTTGGACTGCAAGGAGATCAAATGAGTCAATTCCAAAGGAAATCAACCTTGAATATTCATTCGAAGGACTGATGCTGAAGCTCCAATACTTTGGCCACCTGATGCGAAGAGCTGACTCATTGGAAAAAAAACCCTGATGTTAGGAAAGATTGAAGGCCTGAGGAGACAGGGATGACAGAGGATGAGATGGTTGGGTGGCATCACTGACTAGATGGACATGAGTTTGCTCAAGCTCCAGGAGTTGGTATTGGGCAAGGAAGCCTGGTGTGCTGCAGTTCATGGGGTCACAAAATGTTGGACACAACTGAGTGACTGAATTGAATCTGCACATCTGAGGTGGTTGATATTCTAGTTTGTAACTCATCCAGCCCCATATTTTGCATGATGTACTTTGCATTCAATTTAAACAAACAGGGTGACAAAATACAGCCTTGTACTACTTTCCCAATTTAGAACCAGTCTGTTTTTCCATATTGGGTTCTGTTACTTGACCTGCATGCAGGTTTCTCAGGAGACATTTAAGGTGGTCTGGTATTCCCATCTCTTTAAGAATTTTCCAGTTTGTTGTGATCCACACAGTCAAAGGCTTTGGTGTAATCAATGAAGCAGAAATAGATGATTTTTTGGAACTTCTTTGCTTTCTCTATGAGCCAATGAACATTGGCCATTTGATTTCTGGTTCCTCTGCCTCTTCTAAACCCAGTATGTATATCTGGAAGTTCTCAAAACTAGTTTGAAGGATTTTGAGCATAACCTTATTAGCATGGGAAATGAATGCAATTTTTTGGTAGTTTGAATATTCTTTAGAACTGCCCTTCTTTGGTATTGGGATGAAAACTGACCTTTTCCAGTCCTGTGGCCACTGCCAGGGTTTTGAAATTTGCTGACATATTGAATGCAGCACTTTAACAACATCCTTTTTTAGGAGTGGACATAGCTCAGCTGGAATTCCATCACCTCTACTAGCTTAGTTCATAGTAATGCTTCCTAAGGCTCTCTGGACTTCACACTCCAGGATGTCTGCTCTAGGTGGGTGGCCACTCTATTATGGTTATTTAGGTCATTAAGACTTTTTTTGAACAGTTCTTTGGTGTATTCTTAAGCTCTTCTGCCTCATGCTTTATCATGCCCATCCTTGCATGAAATGTTCATTTGATATCTCTAATTTTCTTAACGATATCTCTAGTCTTTCCCATCCTATTATTTTTTCACTATTTCTTTGCATTGTTCATTGAAGAAAGCCTTCTTATCTCTCCTTGCTATTCACTGGAACTCTGCATTCAGTTGAGTATATCTTTCCCTTTCTCCCATCATTTTGCTTCTCTTCTTTCCTCAGTTATTTGTTAAGACTCCTCAGACAACCACTAGAACTTCTTGCATTTCTTTTTCTCTGGAATAGTTCTGGTCACTGCCTTCTGTACAATATATGAACCTCTGTCAGTACTTCTTCAAGCACTCTGTCTGCCAGATCTAATCCCATGAATCTATTTGTCACTTCCACTGTATAATCATAAGGGATTTGACTTAGGTCATACCTAAATGGCCCAGTGGTTTCCCCCACTCTCCTCAGTTGAAGCCTGAATTTTTCAATAAGGAGATGATGATCTGAGCTACAGGCAGCTCCTGGTCTTGTTCTTGCTGACTGTATAGAGCTTCTTCTTCTTGGCTGAAGAAAATATAATCCATCAGATTTATGTATTGACCATTTGGTGATATCCATGTGTAGGATCATCTCTAGTGTTGTTGGAAAAAATATATTTGTTATTGATCAGTGCATTCTCTTGGCAAAGCTCTGTTAATCTTTGCACTGCTTCATTTTGTACTCCAAGGCCAAATTTACCTGTTACTGCAGGTATCTCTTGATTTCCTACTTTTGCATTCCAGTCCCCATATGATTAATAGGATATCTTTTTTTTTTTTGGTGTTAGTGCTAGAAAGTCTTCTGGTTTTCATAGAAGTGGTTAACTTCAGTTTCTAATGCATCAGTGTTTGAGGCATATCCTTGGATTACTGTAATGTTGAATGGTTTGCCTTGGAAACAAACAGAGATCATATTGTCATTTTTGAGATTGCAGCCAAGTACTGTGCTTCAGACTCTTTTGTTGACTATGAGGGCTACTCCATTGCTTCTATGAGATTTTTGCCTACACTAGAATTAAATTGACCATTCCTGTCCATTTTAGTTCACTGATTCCTAAGATTTTGATGTTTATCTGCTTTATCGACTATGCCAAAGCCTTTGACTGTGTGGATCACAGTAAGCTGTGGAAAATTCTGAAAGAGATAGGAATACCAGACCACCTGACCTGCCTCTTGAGAAACCTGTATGCAGGTCAGGAAGCAACAGTTCGAACTGGACATGGAACAGCAGACTGGTTCCAAATAAGAAAAGCAGTATGTCAAGGCTGTCTATTGTCACCCTGCTTATTTAACTTATATTCAGAGTACATCATGAGAAACGCTGGGCTGGAGGAAGCACGAGCTGGAATCAAGATTGCCGGGAGAAAGATCAATAACCTCAGATATGCAAATGACATCACTCTCATGGGAGAAAGTGAAGAACTAAAGAGCCTCTTAATGAAAGTGAAAGAGGAAAGTGAAAAAGTTGGCTTAAAGCTCAACATTCAGAAAATGAAGATCATGGCATCCGGTCCCATCACTTTATAGCAAATAGATGGGGAAACAGTGGAAGCAGTGGGTGACTTTATATATGGGGGCTCCAAAATCACTGCAGATGGTGATTGCAGCCATTAAATTAAAAGACACTTGCTCCTTGGAAGGATAGTTATGACCAACCTAGACAGCACATTAAAAAGCAGAGACATTACTTTGCCAACAAAGGTCTGTCTAGTCAAGGCTATAGTTTTTCCAGTGATCATGTATGGATGTGAGAGTTGGACTGTGAAGAAAGCTGAGTGCCCAAGAATTGATGCTTTTGAACTGTGGTGGTGGAGAAGACTCTTGAGAGTCCCTTGGACTGCAAGGAGATCCAGTCGGTCCATCCTAAAGGAGATCAGTCCTGGGTGCTCATTGGAAGGACTGCTATTGAAGCTGAAACTCCAATACTTTGGCCACCTGATGCAGAGAGCTGACTCACTTGAAAAGACCCTGATGCTAGGAAACTTTGAAGGCAGGAGGAGAAGGGGACGACAGAGGATGAGATGGTTGGATGGCATCACCAAAACAATAGACATGGATTTGGGTGGACTCTGTGAGTTGTTGATGGACAGGGAGGCCTGGTGTGCTGTGCTTCATTGGATCACAGAGTCAGACACTGCTGAGAGACTGAACTGAACTGAACTCTTGCCATCTCCTGCTTGACCAGGTCCAATTTACTTTGTTCTGCTGCTAGGTCGCTTCAGTCGTGTCCGACTCTGTGACACCAGAGACGGCAGCCCACCAGGCTCCCCTGTCCCTGGGATTCTCCAGGCAAAATCACTGGAGTGGGTTGCCATTTCCTTCTTCAATGCATGAAAGTGAAAAGTGAAAGTGAAGTTGCTCAGTCATGTCTGACTCCTAGTGACCCCATGGACTGTAGCCTACCAGGCTCCACTGTCCATGGGATTTTACAGGTAAGAGTACTGGAGTGGGGTGCCATTGCCTTCTCCTTACTTTGTTCAGGCAGCTAATATTCCAGGTTCCTATTAATAATATTATTTATAGCATTGGATTTTACTTTCACCACCATACACATCTACACCTGAGTGTCATTTCAGATTTGGCCCAGTTTCTTCCTTCTTTCTGGAGATATTAGTTATTGCTTTGTTCTCTTCCCCAATAGAATCTTTCACAATCTATCTATATTTTAACAAATTTATCAAATAATGTTTGATTTGTCAAAATATGATGGCATGGTAGACTGTAGTTGATAGAATACAAAAATGACCCTTATAAATTCCTTTTCTTCTCTTGCCCCTATGACACTCCACACATCTAGATGTGAGTTTAGTCTGTCCTTGTGACTTAATTTGACTATACATAACAGAAATGATAGTGCAGCTTCTGATTTAGCTCCCTCAAGTACTGTGAGATTATTATTTCTTGCTCTCGGATCCAGAACACCAACATCAAATATTGATGAGGATGTGAAGCAACAGTAACTCTCATTCATTGCTGGTGAGAATGAAAAATGGTACAGTCACTTTGGAAAACAGTTTGGTAGTTTCTTACAAAACTAAATATACACTTGCTGTATGATTTATCAATCCTCCCTGGTATTTTCCAGGGGTAGGGGATAGACAAGATGACTAGGTAGAGTGCAGAAGATTTTTAGGGCAGTAGAAATACTCTATATAATACTATAATTCCCATTCTTGTCATTTACACTTGTTTCAAGTCATAGAAAGTACATTGCCAAGAGTAAACCATCAAGTAAACTAAGCATGTGTGGGACAAGGGGTATAGAGGAAATACATGTATTTTCCTCTCAAGTTTGCTTTGAACCTAAAACTGTTCTAAAAAATAATGTATTAAATTGCAATTATCTAAAGTAGGACAAATGACTGAAAATTGGATTTTTTTTTTTTTTTTTTGGTGTACTAGCTAAAACAGTCCAAATGTAGAAATATCCACCCCATTAGGGGAATCTAATCCTCTGAATATCTTCAGTCACATACTAGAGGGACATCACATTGGAGTACTGAAAACGAACCCTATATTCAGTGACAGAATAAAACCAGGAAAATTCCTATAGGCACAAATAGAACTTGCCAATAATGAATTATCTTTATATATAACTAATAAGTAATTCTCTGAGCTACAGTTTTTAGTTCTGTCAGGAAGAGATTGGTGAGTAAATAAGAAACCATACCAAAACACAGAATCATTTCTACAAGTGCATCACTGATATTTTTAACTGTGACATTTTCATTAATCTATGAATTAAATTAAGCAAAGGTAAGGTGTAATGAATTTTATACAACATGATTAAGTACCTGAATTCATGATTAAATTCATTAAACTAGATTAATAATTTAATAACTGCTAATATAGCTTCAAAAGAAAAAACTTTAAATAGGACTTGCAATTTTAACAGCATACAATTCCAAAGCAAGAATGCATCTTAGCACGTTAATGTTTTCTTTCTAACAGTTCTAAACAGTTAGTAATATATATTTTCCCCATAATATACTGTAATTATATTGGCTAAATTTTATATTTAATTGGTTATTTCCTCTATTTCCATCAAATATTTAGTTGAAATATAATATAAAATGAACAGTAGTAATTGCTATTATCATATAATATTAATTAATTATAATTAATAAT
>NW_011494837.1:2355293-2355807 GCF_000754665.1 Bison bison bison | reverse complement strand
TCAACTCTCACATCCATACATGACCACAGGAAAAACCATAGCCTTGACTAGACAAACCTTTGTTGGCAAAGTAATGTCTCTGCTTTTGAATATGCTATCTAGGTTGGTCATAACTTTCCTTCCAAGGAGTAAGCGTCTTTTAATTTCATGGCTGTAGTCACCATCTGTACTGATTTTGGAGCCCCCAAAAATAAAGTCTGACACTGTTTCCACTGAAACAGTGGAAATTCCCCATCTATTTCCCATGAAGTGGTGGGACCAGATGCCATGATCTTCGTTTTCTGAATGCTGAGCTTTAAGCCAACTTTTTCACTCTCCACTTTCACTTTCATCAAGAGGCTTTTGAGTTCTTCTTCACTTTCTGCCATAAGGGTAGTGTCATCTGCATATCTGAGGTTATTGATATTTCTCCCGGTAATCTTGATTCCAGTTTGTGTTTCTTCCAGTCCAGCGTTTCTCATGATGTACTCTGCATATAAGTTAAATAAGCAGGGTGACAATATACAGCCTTGAC
>NW_011494837.1:2354966-2355193 GCF_000754665.1 Bison bison bison | reverse complement strand
ATTCAGATCAGATCTGTCACTCAGACATGTCCGAGTCTTTGCCACCCCATGAACTGCAGCACACCAGGCCTCCCTATTCATCATCAACTTTCGTCCATCGAGTCAGCGATGCCATCCAGCCGTCTCATTCTCTGTCGTCCCCTTCTCCTCCTGCCCCCAATTCCTCCCAGCATCAGAGTCTTCTCCAATGAGTCAACTCTTCGCATGAGGTGGCCAAAGTACTGGAG
>NW_011494837.1:2354003-2354792 GCF_000754665.1 Bison bison bison | reverse complement strand
GATTCCAGTTTGTGTTTCTTCCAGTCCAGCGTTTCTCATGATGTACTCTGCATATAAGTTAAATAAGCAGGGTGACAATATACAGCCTTGACGAACTCCTTTTCCTATTTGGAACCAGTCTGTTGTTCCATGTCCAGTTCTAACTGTTGCTTCCTGACCTGCATACAAATTTCTCAAGAGGCAGGTCAGGTGGTCTGGTATTCCCATCTCTTTCAGAATTTTCCACAGTTTATTGTGATTCACATAGTCAAAGGCTTTGGCATAGTCAATAAAGCAGAATCTATGTTTTTCTGGAACTCTCTTGCTTTTTCCATGATCCAGAAGATGTTGGCAATTTGAGCTCTGGTTACTCTGCCTTTTCTAAAACCAGCTTGAACATCAGGAAGTTCACGGTTCACATAATGCTGAAGCCTGGCTTGGAGAATTTTGAGCTTCACTTTACTAGCGTGTGAGATGAGTGCAATTGTGTGGTAGTTTGAACATTCTTTGGCATTGCCTTTCTTTGGGACTGGAATAAAAAATGACTTTTTCCAGTCCGGTGGCCACTGCTGAGTTTTCCAAATTTGCTAGCATATTGAGTGCAGCACTTTCACAGCATCATCTTTCAGGATTTGGAATAGCTCAACTGGAATTCCATCACTTCCACTAGCTTTGTTTGTAGTGATGCTTTCTAAGGCCCACTTGACTTCACATTCCAGGATGTCTGTCTCTAGGTCAGTGATCACACCATTGTGATTATCTGGGTCATGAAGATCTTTTTTGTACAGTTCTTCTGTGTATTCTTGCCAT
>NW_011494837.1:2351870-2353797 GCF_000754665.1 Bison bison bison | reverse complement strand
CTTTTTTGTACAGTTCTTCTGTGTATTCTTGCCATCTCTTCTTAATATCTTCTGCTTCTGTTAGGTCCATACCATTTCTGTCCTTTATCGAGCTCATCTTTGCATGAAATGTTCCCTTGGTATCTCTGATTTTCTTGAAGAGATCCCTAGCCTTTCCCATTCTGTTGTTTTCCTCTATTTCTTTGCATTGATCACTGAAGAAGGCTTTCTTATCTCTTCTTGCTATTCTTTGGAACTCTGAATTCAGATGTTTATATCTTTCCTTTTCTTCTTTGCTTTTCACTTCTCTTCTTTTCACAGCTATTTGTAAGGCCTCCCCAGACAGCCATTTTGCTTTTTTGCATTTCTTTTCCATGGGGATGGTCTTGATCCCTGTCTCCTGTACAATGTCACGAACCTCATTCCATAGTTCATCAGGCACTCTATCTATCAGATCTAGTCCCTTAAATCTATTTCTCACTTCCACTGTATAATCATAAGGGATTTGATCTTGGTCATACCTGAATGGTCTAGTGGTTTTCCCTACTTTTTTCAATTTAAGTCTGAATTTGGCAATAAGGAGTTCATGGTCTGAGCCACAGTCAGCTCCTGGTCTTGTTTTTGCTGACTGTATAGAGCTTCTCCATCTTTGGCTGCAAAGAATATAATCAATCTGATTTCGGTGTTGACCATCTGGTGATGTCCATGTATAGAGTCTTCCCTTGTGTTGTTGGAAGAGGGTGTTTGTTATGACCAGTGCATTTTCTTGGCAAAACTCTATTAGTCTTTGCCCTGCTTCATTCCGTATTCCAAGGCCAAATTTGCCTGTTACTCCAAGTGTTTCTTGACTTCCTACTTTTGCATTCCAATCCCCTATAATGAAAAAGACATCTTTTTTGGGTGTTAGTTCTAAAAGGTCTTGTAGGTCTTCATAGAACCATTCAACTTCAGCTTCTTCAGCGTTACTGGTTGGGGCATAGACTTGGATTACTGCAATATTGAATGGCTTGCCTTGGAAACGGACAGAGATCATTCTGTCGTTTTTGAGATTGCATCCAAGTACTGCATTTCAGACTCTTGTTGACCATGATGGCCACTCCATTTCTTCTGAGGGATTCCTGCCCTCAGTAGTAGATATAATGGTCATCCAAGTTAAATTCACCCATTCCAGTCCATTTCAGTTCGCTGATTCCTAGAATGTCGACATTCACTCTTGCCATCTCTTGTTTGACCACTTCCAATTTGCCTTGATTCATGGACCTGACATTCCAGGTTCCTATGCAATATTGCCCTTTACGGCATCAGACCTTGCTTCTATATATATGTTAAAATTTTTTAGCATCAAAACTATTTTGTATTGGGATATAGCCAATTAACAGTGCTGTGGTAGTTTCAGGTGAACAGCAGAGGAACTCAGCCATCATTCTTCCCGAAGCACACCCTCCCATCCAGGCTGCCACATAACACTGAGAAGAGTTCCATATGCTCTACAATAGGTCTTTGCTGGTTATACATTTTAAATATATCAGTGTGTACATGACTTGCCCCAAATCCCTATCTCTTGCCCCCTGCAACCATAAGTTCATTTTCTAAGTCTGTGAGTCTCTTTCTAAGTAAGTTCATTTCTATCATTTCTTTTTAGATATCACATATAAGGGAGCAACATGGATGGACCTACAGAGTGTCATACTGAATGAAATAAGTCAGACAGAGAAGGAGAAATATCATATCCACCCTTATGTGCAGAATCTATAAAGGTTTCTATTTTTACACATGCTTTATATTTAACAAGTATAAAATCTTAATTCACAATTTTGACTCACTGGAAAAGATAGAAGAACTAGAAATCTTTGACACGATCAGAGAGTGCTTAATCTTAAAATGAAATCTGATAATGATATTACAGAAATATGTTCTTACTTCAAATAATCAATATTTGGTATAACCA
>NW_011494837.1:2351586-2351770 GCF_000754665.1 Bison bison bison | reverse complement strand
TATAACCACTATGATCTAAGTTTAAATGTGTGCTAAGTTGGGCAAAAATTATAAATGGATTTCTAATTAATTTTGAGGGGGGCATCTAGAAAATATTTATTTATTCCTTGTTATGGAAATATAATGATTTATATGTTTATAATATTTTAATATTATTATTATATTATATATTATTAAGCATAAA
>NW_011494837.1:2346282-2351486 GCF_000754665.1 Bison bison bison | reverse complement strand
AAATTATAAATTATAAAAAAACATGTTTAATAACATATTTTTGGGTGTATATATTTTTGGATTTTTAAACTCATATCCAGTTAACAAACAGTCTTGTGAAAATCGTGTGTTGTATTTTGGATCACATTCTTGTCTTTTTGTTTGTTTTTAATTCAAGCATCTTATTCTAACATCATTGTGCCTTGCCCCATGCATGACAAGTTCAAGTTTTTGAGACAATGAATATATTCCTGAAATGAAACTCTTGAACCAAATTATTTGGAATCATATCACATGTATAATTTTTCAGTCACATATTCTGATGTTAAAAAAAGTAATTTTGTTTTTCTCTCTGCCTTAATCTAGTTTTCTATCTGGAACTCATACTCTCCTTGGTTGGGTATTTAAATGAGTCATTTTCAGAAAAAAAATCTGATTTCTGTGATTGCTCAGCTGTATCAGGTTTATAACTGAGTCATATATATTCAAGTGCAAAGCTCACTTAGGTTTTTTTTATTTTCTTCTCTCTTCCTGTCAATGCATACAGAAATACACTCACACAGACATATGCACGCGCACGTTTTTTGTTTTTTGTGTGTTTTTTTGCAAATAATTTGGAACTCCTACTCATGTTTTAGACACTTAATGCTCAGATGTTAAAAAGACAGTCACAGACCTTAATTTCATAAGACATTATTTGGTAAAAGAAAAAAAAGAACAAATATGTAACTAGATGTATAGGTAAGATAAATTTAATAGTACTCTGAAAGTTCTATAAAAATGAAGATCTTAAAAATAGAATGGGATGCATTTTTGGAGATGGATACAATGGGACTGTACTCTGACAAGATATAATGAATATTATCAACTGTATTTTTCTAACAGTTTAATGGTTAGCTCTTGAGACTGGAAAAAGTGAAAGAGAAATAGTAGATTGGTCTCAGGAGAATCAGTCTGTTTATAAGGCTTAACTGTCATTTTAGGATCTGATTTTGTTTTGTATTATAAAGACATACTGTCATAGAATTAACAGAACTACAGATCCTATTTGACTTAGGGATTATTGAGAGAAAAAAACAAAAAGTAGAAAATTTTCTAAATTTTAATATTAAGGAGTACTTTTGCCTAGAAAATCCCATGGACAGAGGAGCCTGATAGGCTGCAGTCTATGGGGTCGCTAGAGTCGGACACGACTGAGGAACTTCACTTTCATTTTTCACTTTTATGCATTGGAGAAGGAAATGGCAACCCACTCCAGTGTTCTTGCCTGGAGAATCCCAGGGACGGGAAGCCTGGTGGGCTGCCGTCTATGGGTCGCACAGAGTCGGACACGACTGAAGCAACTTAGCAGCAGCAGCAGCAGAGAGAGAAAGATTATGGAGGTGTTGAATAGATTGCGTGAATTAGGTAAGCTTTTGCAGTTGCTTGGCTGCTAATAAGAGAAAACTGAAAAAAGTAATTTAATTAGGACAGGAGTATATTTTCCCCTCAAATAAAATGAAGTCAGGAGGTAGGCAACATAGGTAGCCTGGCATTTTCGTGATATCAGCAGGGATCCAATTTCCTTTGGATTTCCTGCTTCACCATTCTTTGTGTGACCTTCCATACACAAGGGGCCTCCTCCTAGATGAAATACATTCATAGTGTCTGTACCGCAGGCAGGAAGAAGAGAAATGCAGAGGGGGTACAAAAGTATATAAATAAGTAAACCTTCATTTTAAAAGAGATCTCTTGGAAGCCATATCTGGCAATATCTGCTACATAGTATTGACCAAAACTTGAGTTCAAGGGTAACCACATATATCAGAAAATAGAGAATCAAGATTTTCCAGTAAGGTACACTGCTACCACTAATGAAACTGGTTCTGCTACTCTAAACATTTCCCAAGAACATCATTCTTTAGTTTCATCTGCCTATTTGGCACTTCATTCCAGTGCAAGAGATGCAGGAGACACGGGTTCAATCCCTGGGTCAGTAAGATCCTCCAGTGTAGAAAATGGCAACCCACTCCAGTATTTTCTTGCCTGAAAAATTCCATGGACAGAGAAATCTGGCACGCTGGAGTCCATGGGGTCGCAAAGAGTTGGACATGATTGAATGATTGAGCATGTATGCACCTCCAATTTCTACCTTCTATCAGTTGGACTTCAAAAGATATCCAAATTCCAAACACTTTTTTTGACCTCCAAAACTAATACTCTTGTCAAAAATGAACCTGGATTTTACACTAGGAGTCTAACTGCTCTTCAGGCTTTCATTCTTAATTTTCTCTATTTATTATAAATGGAACAGACTGAACTGAGTTATTCTCTAAGAATAAGTCAGATTATGTCATTCTATCTTTGCTTTTGTTTTATCTCTAACTACCTTCCTCTCAATTATCCTGCTTACAAATTTCTGTCCTCCTTAGAATTTCTTCAATAGTACCTTTGGCCAAAGGTGTATATATTGCCTAATCCCTCTACTTAAAATTGTATTTTTTCACCCTACAATTTGCTCCCCATATCCCTTAAGAATTGACTCAAAATTTAATCGTCTAGTGAGTCCTTTCTCTGACAACACTTTTAAAATTATAAGATAACTTGGCATCCCTCTGAATGGAATTCCAATTTATTTTCCTTTATTCATTTCACTTCATATCACTGTTTTATATACCAAAGTTGAGTTATTTATCCAGTTTGTGTATGTGCATCATATTGGAAAATAAGCTTTATGACAAAAGAAGTTTTATGTTCTAGAACTTTAGTCCCTAGAAGAATAGATAGCTCATAATAGGTGTTAATTAGGTAGAGAGTAGATGGATGAATAACCGCAAAGTGAATGAATATATAAGAAAGGAATACTAGATCTTGCATAACAGCTACCATTCAAAGCCAAAGTTGGAAAATGTATTTGCCAGGCAGACATAAAGACACTAAGGGTGAAAATACAGGGCTAAAGCATAAGGGAAAAGTTGGGGTTGGAATATTTTAGTGTATACCTGGTGTTCAAAGAAATTGATAATTAGTAAATGCATACAAAACAAGAAAATTTACTTTAAAGATTCAAAATGTGTACAGGAGTCCTGAGCATCTTAATTAAAATATATCTATGTAGAATGAGAAGCTTGAATCTGATTATAAGTAAATTCCCTTTCAAGTCTACAAGTCTATATCTCCAACAAAGACAAATTATCTTCTATCACCTGATACTGAGTCAGTTCTAATCTCTTAAAGACATGCTTTAAATAATTATTATTAACAGTAGAAGAATATTTCCTTGAGTCTTTTCCAAATCTATAATTTTATAGATATAAAACCAAAGAATTTCAATAGTGGATGTGTTATCTTTCAAATACATTAATCTAAGAATGAATATAAAACCAAAGTAATCATTTTTAAATTCAAGCTTCTGAAAGAGTGGTCTCATTTTCTAAGAAAGTCTTTAGTATTAGAGGTTTCATAGCCTACATGATTATAGGATCATTTTTTTAAATGATAATTATTAAAATTACCTTAAATTAGTAGAAAATATAGCATTTGCTCTGACCAATAGGCAATTTTCATTTTAAAAAAATCAAATACAGAACCATCATTGGTATTTCTGATCTGTGTTAGAATTTCCTTACTGATTTTAGTAAAACATTTCTTTTCCATTCACCTCAAGAATGTAGCCTGATGAACCTTATATATTGCTCTGTGTTTGATTTTGATAAGGCTGCCCAGTCATTTGGATAACACAATCAATGTTGCAGGTGTAGACTTGGATGATTAAAAGGGTAAATCTTCCTCATTTGTGGTGCTTGTTCATCCAATCCTCAGGGCAATTTACACTGATGGCTTTGCTTAATCAAGTTCTTTACTATTTCATTCATGCTAGTATTAAAGTTACTTCTCATTAGACATTCCTGGTGATGATATAGTAATTTTCATAGTACTCTGAATAACAGTTTCCCAAATATAACTAAAGAAATTCAGAATCAGGATCTTTGTTGGATTCCTCTATTTCAGATTCTTAACTAATGAAAATTCATCCAGATCTATAATCCTAAAGCTGGGAGTGCTGAGTACTTTTTTAAGTAACACCAATCATTTTGAAAACTTAGACTTTTCAGATATATTATAAGCAAGTGGCTCAGTGGTAAAGAATCTGCCTGCCAGTGTAGGAGACATAGGTTTGATCCTTGGGTCTGGAAGATCCCCTGGAGAAGGAAATGGCAAGCAACTCCAGCATTCTTTCTTGGGAAATCCCATGGACTGAGGAGTCTGGTGGGCTACAGTCCATGAGGCCCACAAAGAGCCGGTCATGACTTTGTGACTAAACAACAACATATTTTTTAGATCACAAATAACACAGATAAGTGTAATTTAAAATGCATAATGTTGAGAAGGATGGAAAACTTGTAAGTGATTTATTCCATTATAAAACTGAATATGGACATCATTCCCATAATAATTTTTTTTTTTTTCCTGTCATGAGAATCAGATGGTACCAATAGATTTTAAGCTATGAAAAGTCGTTGCAAAGTGGAGCACATTTATCAGGCTAAGAATATAAGTATGTTCATAATACTAATGGGAATAAAAATATAAGTGCCTTGAGGATTCAAGCTATTCTCCACTTACTCAAGTCTCCCAGGAAGTCATTTAATTACTTTAAAATGAATCATGCCTTTTTTCTATACATTTGCATTTAGTGCTGACACTTGATGTGTCTTATTTTTCTATGCAAATTTAGCTTTGATTCTTACATATGTTCATGTTATTATTTTGAGGGTAAATACAGAATATTTAATTTCCAAATTGAGAGTCCCTTGGACTGCAAGGAGATCCAACCAGTCCATCCTAAAGGAAATCAGTCCTGGTGTTCATTGGAAGGACTGATGTTGAAGCTGAAACTCCAGTACTTTGGCTACCTAATGCGAAGAGCTGACTCATTTGAAAAGACCCTGATGCTGCAAAAAAGATTGAGGGCAGGAAGAGCAGGGGATGACAGAGGATGAGATGGCTGGATGGCATCACCAGCTCAGTGGACATGAGTTTGGGTAGCCTCCGGGAGTTGGTGATGGACAGGGAGGCCTGCTGTGCTGCGGTTCATGGGGTTGCAAAGAGTCAGACATGACTGAATGACTGAACTTAACTGAACCAAAATTCCACCATTATCACTAGCCTTTTCATTTGTTTAGCTCTTGATATATATGTTTCAATAAATTTCATGTACATTTTTATTAATATTATACCCTTGT
>NW_011494837.1:2325131-2346182 GCF_000754665.1 Bison bison bison | reverse complement strand
GTTAAATTTATAATTTTATTACTACTTTGAATATAATTTATTTCTATTTCAAGTTGGTTACCATTATTATAGTACAAAACAAAATATTAATCTGTGTGTATTTGCCTGGCATTCAACCACTTTACCAAATCCCTTTATTTATTTTAATAAATTTTTTAAAAGTTTCTTGAGATTTCTTTTTTTTATCTTATTAGCACATAGAGATGTTTGTATTTGCTCATGTGTAATTTTAGTATCTAAATTCTTGGGAATTCAACATTGAACTCCCATTTTTATATTAAAAACATGATAAGTGAACATATCAACACATATTTCCTATATTCTTAAAGATGATTTCATAATTCACTGTTATAATCATGTTTGATGTTGCTTCTGCATATAGTCTTTTATAATCTGATAATCACTTCTAATTTAATTTAGAATTTTTATAGAATAGCTGTGGAAATTATTCAATTTACATTATAAGAATTTATTACAAAAATCATAGTTTTTGTTTAATGTGTTAATATAATGAATTTCACTTCTATATTTTCTAATACTGAAATGTTTTCTCATGAAAAATGCCTGTTTGGTCACAGTGTCACATTTTAACACATAAAACTATATTTGATGCATATTTAACTGTGCCGAAAAATCTTCTATGATAGTTTTTAAATAAATCATTATTAAATTAATTGATATTCAGGGAATTGAGAAAAAACTGAAATTCATTTAATTTAAAATAAAGATTGCCTTTTATTTCCTAAAGTCCTTTCAATTAACAATAGTGATATTTGTATAAATAGTCCAACCCAACTTTATGATTCTACATGTGAAACCATATATTTCCTGTGATTTCTTGTAGATTTAGACATATAAATCTTAACACATACACCTAAACTTATTTTCTAGTTAAGTTTTAGCTGAGCATTTATATATTGAAATACGTTATTAATTACATGTATTCTTTATTTACAGTTCAGATGGTATGCTGATTGTTGACTATATGTAAAAACTGAAAGTCACTCGGTTATGTCCAGCTCTTTGTTACCCCCATGGACTGTAGTCCATGAAATTCTCCAGGCCAGAATACTGGAGTAGGTAACCTTTTCCTTCTCCAGGATATCTTTCCAACCCAGGGATCGAACCCAGGTCTCCCACATTGCGGCAGATTCTTTACCAGCTGAGCCACCAGGCTGTGAATAGGAATAGGTAATCAATTTTTGAATTTTACTCCACAATAGTAAAAGAAGAATTTCAGAATATGTGTTATAAAAAGTGTTTGAAAGAAGTTTCGGGGAAGAAGGAGATTGAGTACATACACACAAACTTGGAATATGATTATTGCTTATGGTCATGAAATTAATGTAATTCTGATATATAAAATCAATTGGGGAAGTTTTCATTATTATATGTTCTTAAATGGAAAATGTGAAAGTGAAAGTGTTAGTCTCTCAGTCATGCCCGACTCTTTGTGGCCCCATGGATTGTAGCCCGCAAGACTCCACTGTCTATGGAAATCTTCTAGGCAAGAATACTGGAGTGGGTTGCCACACCCTTCTCCAGGGGATCTTCCCAACCCAGAAATTGAACGTGGGTCTCTTGCACTGAAGGCAGATTCTTTACCATTTGAGCCACCAGAGAAGCCCATACTCTAAAATAGTTTAAATAATTTAGGGAAACATTGACTGTTGGTCCTAGTGTCTTTGTTTCAATAATTAATATTTAATTGCCTTTCCAATCTCTTTGTGTCTTTTAGATGTTAAAATTTGTGTTTCTTTTGGAGTAAATTTTGGTGATCCATATTTTGCCTTTAAGTTATTTATTTTATTTACCTTTTAAAACTTTCTTGATATTATATGCAGTATTTTCTTATAATATTTTTAGGGAATCTTCTTTTTATTTTTTAAATTATGAAATTATTTTTAAAATTATAATATATTCACAGGATACTTGGAAAATACAGATACTTTTTAACATAAGTAATATCAATGGTTATATTTAATCTCTCTTTAGAAATCTTATTTATAATTTGTCTTTCACTTATCTACTCAAACATCTTCTGAATTATTTTCTGATTGCAACATTAGTTCAAAAGTAATACACAGAAGGAAACTTCAAAAATAGAAATATCTACAATGTTACACTAATAATTTTATTACTATTCTAGTGAAAGGCTGTTTAACTTTACTTCCACTTCTTTGCTCAGTGGTTAATCCTTTTCCTTTAATCTTCCTTCCCTGGAATTTTTTATTTTAACATTCTTATTTCTCAAGGGAATGTTCTTGAGATCACAAAAACTTATAAACTCTAAAGAACTGACAGCAATGTCTTTTGTTTTGCTGCTCTAAGCTTCTCTTTTGTTCCTGTTCCTCAAGGTGCAGAATAGATTTTTATGTGTATACATGCATGTATTTATGTGTGTTTCTTTACTTGGACATTAATTCTCATGTTTCACAGTGAGATGCCATAGAAGTAAATAACCACCAGTTAAAAGGTGATAACATGCTTACTTTGGTGTCCACATATTTCATTCAATGTAATTTCAGAAACTGTTATCAATCTTTATATACAGATATCAGATGGAAAAGATATTGTAATAATTTTATATTTAGGTGTAAATTTGTCTTGGAAAACAGGGTCACAGTTAAAACTGCCAAATGATTTTAATGTTAATATATGTTTTCACTTTTGTCAACGTAACTTGTACCTTATATTGGCTTATTGCAATCAGTGAGGTTCATTGAAATGGTATGTTGTTGTTGTTGTTCAGTTGTGTTCAGTTGCTAAGTCATGTCCAACTCTGTGACCTCATGGACTGCAGCATGCCAAGCTCCTCTGTCCTCCACTATCTCACGGAGTTTGCTCAAACTCATGTCTATCAAGACAGTGGTGCTATCAAACCATCTCATCCTCTGACACTCCCTTCTCCTTTTGCCTTCAAGCTTTCTCAGCATCAGTCTTTTCCAATGAGTCAGCTCTTTATATCAGGTAGCCAAAGTATTGGAGCTTCAGCTTTAGCAACAGTTCTTCCAATGAATATTGAGAGTTGATTTCCTTTATTATTGACTGGAGTCTTCTCCAGCACCACAGTTCAAAAACATTAATTCTTCTGGGCTCAGCCTTCTTCATGGTCCAACTCTCACATCCATAATCATAGCTTTGACTATACAGACCTTTGTCAGCAAAGTGATATCTCTGCTTTTTTTTTTTTCTTTTAAATTTTATTTTATTTTTAAACTTTACATAATTGTATTAGTTTTGCCAAATATCAAAATGAATCCACCACAGGCATACATGTGTTCCCCATCCTGAACCCTCCTCCCTCCTCCCTCCCCATACCATCCCTCTGGGTCGTCCCAGTGCACCAGCCCCAAGCATCCAGTATCGCGCATCGAACCTGGATTGGCAACTCGTTTCTTACATGATATTCTACATGTTTCAATGTCACTCTCCCAAATCTTCCCACCCTCTCCCTCTCCCACAGAGTCCATAAGACTGTTCTATACATCAGTGTCTCTTTTGCTATCTCGTACACCAGGTTATTGTTACCATCTTTCTAAATTCCATATATATGCGTTAGTATACTGTATTTATGGTTTTCCTTCTGGCTTACTTCACTCTGTATAATAGGCTACAGTTTCATCCACCTCATTAGAACTGATTCAAATGTATTCTTTTTAATGGCTGAGTAATACGCCATTGTGTATATGTACCACAGCTTTCTTATACATTCATCTGCTGATGGACATCTAGGTTGCTTCCATGTCAGGGCTATTATAAACAGTGCTGCGATGAACATTGGGGTACACGTGTCTCTTTCCCTTCTGGTGTCCTCAGTGTGTATGCCCAGCAGTGGGATTGCTGGATCATAAGGCAGTTCTATTTCCAGTTTTTTAAGGAATCTCCACACTGTTCTCCATAGTGGCTGTACTAGTTTGCATTCCCACCAACAGTGTAAGAGGGTTCCCTTTTCTCCACACCCTCTCCAGCATTTATTATTTGTAGACTTTTGGATTGCAGCCATTCTGACTGGCGTGAAATGGTATCTCATAGTGGTTTTGATTTGCATTTCTCTGATAATGAGTGATGTTGAGCATCTTTTCATGTGTTTGTTAGCCATCTGTATGTCTTCTTTGGAGAAATGTCTATTTAGTTCTTTGGCCCATTTTTTGATTGGGTCATTTATTTTTCTGGAGTTGAGCTGTAGGAGTTGCTTGTATATTTTTGAGATTAGTTGTTTGTCAGTTGCTTCATTTGCAATTATTTTCTCCCTTTCTGAAGGCTGTCTTTTCACCTTGCTAATAGTTTCCTTTGATGTGCAGAAGCTTTTAAGGTTAATTAGGTCCCATTTGTTTATTTTTGCTTTTATTTCCAATATTCTGGGAGGTGGGTCATAGAGGATCCTGCTGTGATGTATGTCAGAGAGTGTTTTGCCTATGTTCTCCTGTCTAGGTTTGTCAAAGCTTTCCTTCCAAGGAGCAAGCATCTTTTAATTTAATGGCTGCAGTCACTGTCTGAAGTGATTTTGGAGCCCAAGAAAATAAAATCTGTCTTTGCTTCTACTTTTTCCCCTTCTATTTGCCATTAAGTAGTGGGACCAGATGCTATGATCTTCATTTTTAGAATGTTGAAGCAGAAGTTGACTTTTTTTTTTCTGGAGTTTCATTGCTTTCTCTATGTCCCAGCAAATGTTGGCAATTTGATCTATGGTTACTTTGCCTCTTCTAACCCCAGTTTGTACATGTAAAGGCCTTGGTTCATGTACAGCTGAAGCCTAGCTTGATGAATTTTGAGTATAATCTTACTAGTTCGTGAAATGAACACAACTGTATGCTCATTAATTGGTATAGACTCATTAAAATGGTATAAGTGAATGTAAATCATCATCAGTTTTGTAAAAAAAAAAAAAAAAAAGTGGTTGAGTACATTGGAAACTAATACAATTCTCCGTGATGGGTATTTTGGATATTTCAAATGTGTGCAAGGTAATTACATTGATGCAAAAATAAACATGTCTTCACCTGAAACGTCCACCTGAAATAATTTTTTATAAACAAATTAAGCCCTTAGAGGAAAATTTTTAGCTAACATTTGCAGTGAAGTAGTATTCAATATTTGAGAGTTACCTTTTTTTGGCAATAACCCTATAATATTATGGGTTACACTACTATACTTAAAATAATGAAAAATAATTGTATGTAAATGAAAGAAGGTTAAAATCGTTACTAAGATATTCTAAAGTCCATGTATTTTAAGCAGATAATACAGATATTGGTACATTTTTAACTTTGTTAATTAAAGATTACATGTTAATATTTCAAGAATATACACAATAGGATCAAAAGCATACTATTTGTCTTTTAGATCAGTGATAGGAAAATGAAGTTCAAAAACAAAACATATAATGGAAAGAAGACAGTAAGTGAGTTGAAAATAAAGCAGGGGTATAAAAAATGTTGGCAGACATGTATTCATGCATATGTATAATAAAAGTATGCAAATGAGATAAATTACCTAGTGACAAGTAGATTTTATCATAGTAGAAGTGATATGATATCATATCATAGTAAAAATGACTCTAATCCTGCCATATGATATATAAAGATATACTATTAATAATATAAAAAAAAATAAATACTACCACAATACAGCTACAAAAAAGAATGAAGTGGAAAAGATCACTTAATTTACAGCAGTCATATGCGTTGTTGAGAGATGGGGGATCTTTCTTTATAAAGAACTGTTTGAAAAATATCATCAGTTTTGTAGGTTGTATAACTCCTCTGTTACAACTTCTCGACTGCTACTGTAGGATGAAAACAGGAATGGACAATAATTAAAGGAATGAGAGGCTGTGATCCAATAAAACTTTACGCAAGGGAGAAAACTATCACTCAAATTAGAAGACCTGAATGACCCTCACTACTGAAACAACTAAACTGCCGAATTGAAAAGAATATTGAGCAATGGCAATAGTATGGAATTATAAAATATCAGCTCCCCAGGAATCCTGGGGACACATGAGTGTTAACCCAGGCTTTGTCTCCAAGAATTTCTGAAAAAATAAAAAAATACTATTGTCCTAACACCCTCCCTGGATCATTGGTCCATTATTTTTTTTTTTAACTATTTCATTTCCTATCTTCTAGACTATTTTCTTAGTTATCCTCATATACTAACTATCCTAATATTTTCTTCTTAAAATATTTCAAGAAAGTTTTCCTTCTTTTCATTATGATTAATCACCTCTTATTAAAGACACAAATAACCTTAATATTGCAAAATATAAAGGTCATTTCTCTGTTTTGTCTGACTCCCCAGACCCGCACTCTTTGGCCTCAGTGTTCATGTCATTCTGATTAAAACACACTTTTCTCTGGCCATTGGGAATCCCAGGCTTCAGCTTGATTGGATTATCATTGCCATCTTCATGACACCCCTTTCCTCTGGAACCTCCAAATGTGGTTGTCTGAGATCTCTTTACATTCTCTATCTATAAATTGTCTTTAAGACATCCCATCTAGTTTCATGAATTTAAAATGCTATGTGAAATCTAATAAAGGCAAATTATTGCCCAAATGGTTTCCACATCCTTGACTTTATTTCCTATGTCTCGACCATGCATATACAACTTCACAATCACATAAAATTTACATGCCAATATCACAAAAATTTATTCCTGTGCACTGCCCCTACACACACATCCATACCCCCACACAGTCTCTCTTGCTATTTCCTCAGTCTTTCTTACAATAATCTCTATCCCTCAGCCAACCAGGCACTCAAGCAAAAATATGATTTCCCTGTTTCCTTACACACATACCCTAATCAGCTAGGTCTATTAAGTTATCATATGTTTGGTGTACATATTAAGCTATAATAAACATTTGCAATATTATCTATAATAATGCTGAGAACAAAACAATACAGACTGAAAAAGCTCAACTTAAATAGATACATCTAAACAATGTTTCAAATTATAGCAGAGTATAAGCATTATTCACTTAACTATGTATTTGCTATCCTATATCCTCCTGACCTTAAAAAAAATAAAAAAGGACTCAATTATTTTTAAGAAAGAGAATTTTTGTAGGAATCTAAACAGCACATTGATTAAGAAGGTATATTATGACACAGAATAAGTCTAATTACATGGATTATCTCATAAAAAATTTTATTGAGTATTTGCATGCCTACAATGAGCTATATATAGAAGGAATATTTAGCAATCACTTAAAAATAGACACACACATTAATAGACAGAAAACCCAGGCCAGCTACATGCATTTTTCTTAATTTATATTCCTAACTATATTCATAAATGACAAAAATCTTTTAAAAATGATAAAAACAAGTGCATTCCTGCATTTTCTGGTTTCATGAATTGATAAAAACCCATGCTAAATGCATTACGTGCTAAATGCTAAATACAATATCTAATGTTGAAAATATTTCCAAAATTTAAGGCAACATTCTATGAGATTAAAAAAAAAAATTGATGATAACAAAATAGAAATCTTGATCCTAGTAGTTTAATCCTAGTAGTTTGAATATAAACAACTTGCAGAAAACTTGTATCTGCTTAGTATTAGATTTTATAGATAACTACTTTTATATATAAAAACATGGGCAATAATAACTATTCATCACCTTTATTTTGCTGTTGTTTAGTTGTTAAGTCATGTCAGGCTCTTTGCAACTCCATGGAATTTAGCTTGCCAGGCTCCTCTGTCAATGGGATTTTTGAGTCAAGAATACTGGAATGGGTTGCCATTTCCTTCTCCAGGGTATCTTTCCAACCCAGGGATCAAAGCCATCCATGTTTCCTGCACTGGCAGGTGGATTCTTTACTACTGAGAAACCAGGAAAGCCACATGCCTATTTTACTTAAGTTATCATGATGTCTTAATTGAGGAGGTATGATAATATCAAATACAACCAGAACTAAGTGACCACCAAATGCAAGTTTTAAACGTACTAGTTTTATTTAAGAATGGCTCAACATTAAAATGGGCTGCCCCAGTGGCTCAGGGGTAAGGAATCTGCCTGTAGTGCAGGAGACACAGAGATGCGTGTTTGATCCCTGGGTTGGGAAAATCTTCTGGAAGAGGAAATTACAACTTTCTCGAGTAATCTTGCCTGGAAAATTCCATGGACAGAGTAGACTGGCAGGCTAGAGTGCATGGGGTCACAAAAGAGTTGGGCACGACTTAGGGACTAAACAACAACAACAAAATTAAAATAATGAATTATAATGTCCAGTTGTAATTTAAAGCAAATACTCTGTAAATGTATATAAAAATGGTTATTTTTAAGTAAAAATAACTTTATAGGGTCAGAAAAATAGTGTATGTACTAGCAGATCTTTTAAATATTTGTGAACATATTCAGGAAAATAAACACTAATTTTCTAGTATCTTGAAACCCTAGGCTATGGTAAGTTGAGTTGAGTTCAGTTCAGTTGCTCAGTTTGTCCGACTCTTTGTGACCCCATGGACTGCAGCATGCCAGGCCTCTCTGTCCATCACCAACTCCCAGAGTTTACCCAAACTCATGTACATTGAGTCGTGATGCAATCAACCATCTCACCCTCTGTTGTCCCCTTCTCCTCTCACCTTCAATCTTCCCCAGCATCAGGGTCTTTCCAAATGAATCAGTTCTTCACATCAGGTGACCAAAGTATTGGAGTTTCGGCCTCAACATTAGTCCTTCCAATGAATATTCAGGACTGATCTCTTTAGGATGGACTGGTTTAATATCCTTGCAGTCCAACGGATTCTCAAGTCATTTCCAATACCACAGTTCAAAAGCATCAATTATTCAGTGCTCAGCTTTCTTTATAGTCCAACTTTCATATCCATATAGAACTACTGGAAAAACCATACCCTTGACTAGATGGACCTTTGTTGACAAAGTAATGGCTCTGCTTTTTAATATGGTGTCTAGGTTGGTCATAACTTTTCTTTCAAGGAGTAAGTGTCTTTTAATTCCATGGCTGCAATCACCATCTGCAGTGATTTTGGAGCCCCCAGATATAAAGTCAGCCACTACTTCCACTGTTTCCCCATCTATTTGCCATGAAGTGATGGGACCAGTTGCCATGATCTTAGTTTTCTGAATGTTGAACTTTAAGCCACCTTTTTCACTCTTCTCTTTCACTTTAATCAAGAGGCTTTTTAGTTCCTCTTCACTTTCTGCCATAAGAGTGGTGTCATCTGCATATCTGAGGTTATTGATATTTCTCCCGGCAATCTTGATTCCAGCTTGTGCTTCTTCCAGCCCAGCGTTTCTCATGATGTACTCTGCATATAAGTTAAATAAGCAGGGTGACAATATACAGCCTTGACATACTCCTTTTCCTATTTGGAATCAGTCTGTTGTTCCATGTCCAGTTCGAACTGTTGCTTCCTGATCTGCATATAGGTTTCTCAAGAGGCAGGTCAGGTGGTCTGGTATTTCCGTCTTTTTCAGAATTTTCCACAGTTTATTGTGATCCACACAGTCAAAGGCTTTGGCATAGTCAATAAAGCAGAAATAGATATTTTTCTGTAACTCTCTTGCTTTTTCCATGATCCAGCGGATGTTGGCAATTTGATCTCTGGTTCCTGTACCTTTTCTTAGTCTAGCTTGGTATGGTAAAAGTCATAGCAAACTCACAATTGTTCCAATTTTTTTAAAGGATTGTTAATCATTTAAAGCCTAATGAAAGTTATATCAAATTGAAACTAAAAGTACCTTGAAATCAATGTGGATTTTAATTTGCTTCATCTGAAATGGTGATAAATGTATTTTTTGACATTTCAATGTTTCATATTTTCAATAAACTAATTGGTATAATCAGCTATTCTTATAAGAAGACCATAAGTGATGTTTGAGTATTACCTCTACCTTTGTTTTTATTCAAAGTTTATGGATTAAAGTTCCTACCCATAAGTGCCAAATTATATTTTAATTTCTAGATTGAGATTATAATTAAAATTATATATCAATTTTAGATTAATTTTTTAAAAATTTTCTCTCCTGTTTAACAAGATAATTATTTTTAGAAAAAAATATCTCTTGAAATATTTTTAATTTAAAACATGACTGAGCTAAATGGAACAAATTATTATTACTTTTTATGATATTTATCTGTCCCATATAAAACCATTTTATCTTGACATCATGAGGGGCAAATAGTAAAGTTTTGTTTCTAACAAAATAATGTTTTTGATTACTTCTTTTAATTAGAAAAGTATGTTGGCCTAAATTAATATATATTGTCTATTTGAAGTACAAATGTCTATTTCTCTCTATTGTGGAAAATTTAGAGGAAAGCTTTCTTCGTTCAGTTCAGTCGCTCAGTCGTGTTCGACTCTTTGTGACCCCATAAATCGCAGCACGCCAGGCCTCCCTGTCTATCACCAACTGCCGGAGTTCACTCAGACTCATGTCCATTAAGACAGTGATGCCATCCAGCCATCTCATCCTCTGTCGTCCCCTTCTCCTCCTGCTCCCAATCCCTCCCAGCATCAGAGACTTTCCAATGAGTCAACTCTTCGCATGAGGTGGCCAAAGTACTGGAGTTTCAGCTTTAGCATCCTTTCTTCCAAAGAATCCCAGGCCTGATCTCCTTCAGAATGGACTGGTTGGATCTCCTTGCAGACCAAGGACTCTCAAGAGTCTTCTCCAACACCACAGTTCAAAATCATCAATTCTTCCGCGCTCAGCTTTCTTCACAGTCTAACTCTCACATCCATACGTGACCACTGGAAAAACCATAGCCTTGACTAGATGGACCTCAAGTAATGTCTCTGCTTTTGAATATGCTATCTAGATTGGTCATAACTTTCCTTCCAAGGAGTAAGCATCTTTTGATTCCATGGCTGCAGTCACCATCTGCAGTGATTTAGGAGCCCCCCAAAAAATAAAGTCTGACAATGTGTCCACTGTTTCCCCATCTATTTCCCATGAAGTAATGGGACCGGATGCCATGATCTTCATTTTCTGAATGTTGAGCTTTAAGTCAACTTTTTCACTCTCGTCTTTCACTTCATCAAGAGGCTTTTTAGTTCCTCTTCACTTTCTGCCACAAGGGTGGTATCATCTGCATATCTGAGGTTATTGATATTTCTCCCGGCAATCTGGAATCCAGCTTGTGCTTCTTCCAGCCCAGCATTTCTCATGATGTACTCTGCATATAAGTTAAATAAACAGGGTGACGATATACAGCCTTGACGTACTCCTTTTCCTATTTGGAACCAGTCTGTTGTTTCATGTCCAGTTCTAACTGTTGCTTCCTGACCTGCATATAGGTTTCTCAAGAGGCAGGTCAGGTGGTCTGGTTTCCTAAAACATGGTAAATTCCAAGAAGTAGTAATCAGTTGATGATTCTGTCCTATGATTTTTCAATGCTATTCAAAACCTCACTAAATATTATTGATAATAAAGAATGTCAAGTTAGAAATGCCAGATTTAACTGATATCAAAATTGTGGCCCAGAAAACTATCAAAGCTCTATCAGCAACCTGGGAAATAAGAAACCAACAAAACAAATATAAACAATACACAACCAAACCAGAACAAACTCCTCACTATACAAAACAGCTTATCTTGCTAATTCTGTTAAAACTTTACCTAATATTTGAAAGAATCCACCAATTTTAGAAAAAGTAAAACAAAAAAATTTTCATAGTAAAAGTTTAAATGAAACTATCTTCCAAAGACCGTATATGCAGATGCCACAGCTTTGATGAAAAACAAAATGAAGTAGCATTTTTATAAATAAGAAGAATAACTATCAGAAAAGCATACTTCTTAATATACACTATGGAAAGACAACATAAACCTTTTAAAATGAATTTTCCCCAACACTTCTAAATCACTTTATTCCCAAGGATTTCTCACACATAGGTTGAATGTTTACTATGTTCAAGAAAGAGGACCAAGATCAAAGTACATAACAATTTAATATGGGATAGAAATGAGCAGAGAAAATAAATGATATATGTTGATAAAAATTTGAACTTAAAGAAAAGTTGCAGCAGTAATGTAAGAAACTCATGAATACTCTTTAAGCACATTCACTTATTGTTTATATTTGGCTACAATTGTTTGTCCTCAAAATATAGCATAAGTACATACATGGCATAAATAGCTCCTATGATGAATGGTTGAATCCCATGCAGACCCTTAGAATTTGGAGGGAAAGTCTGGCCATCTTCTGGGAATAACTACTCTCCTTTTCAAAAATAATTTTTGGCCTCTGGCCTTTAGCACAGAATAAATGATTCACTACAGGCCCTAAGTTACCAAGTGACCTAAGCTGTCCATCATAAATTGGATATATTCTGATAAAAGCACAATAAAGTTGTACATGCACAGCAGCACTTCATCATCAGATGCAAGTGATATGTGTAAGACTAGGATACAGAAATGTCTGAAGATACAAAGCAGTTTCATGAGGAAGTGGGCCACATGCCCTTGGTAAAAATTCCTGCCACGTTGCCTTCTCTCTCCAAGCCTGCATCAAGGGGAGTTCCATACAGTCAGATGACTGAGGAAAAGACAACTTGGGATAGTTTACAGACAGTTCTATGTGATATGTAGGCACCACCAGGAAGTGAAGAGCTGCAACACTCAGGCTGTTTCCTGTGATATCCCTGAAGGGCAATGATGAAGGGATATCCTCCTAGCACAGAACTTCAAGTAGTGCAACTGGTTTTTCATTTTGCTAGCAATGAGAAACAGCCAGATGTGCAACTGTATACCATTTCTTGTGTTCTGGTCAAGTGATTTGGATGGATGGTCAGGGACTTGAAAGAAATAATTGGAAAGCTGATTATGCAGAGATTGGAGAAAGAGGAATGTGGAAACATTTCTCAAAATGGGCCAGAATTTGTGAAGATATTTGCTATGTCTTATCAGAGTACAACCTCAGCAGAGGAGGATTTTAATAATCAAGCAAATGGGGTGACTCGTTCTATGGCTGTCAGTCAACCTCTTTCCCCAGCCACTCCTGTCATTCCAATGGGCTCATGAACAAAACAGTCATGGTGGGAGGTGGTGCATGGTCTCAGCAATATGGACTTCCATTCATCAAGGCTGAACTGACTATAGCCACTGCTGAATGCCCATCCAGGCAACAGCAGAAAACAATATTGAGTACCTGTTATGACACCATTCCCCAGGGGAATGAGCTGGCTACCAGATTTGCAGGTTGAGTATCTTGGATTGCTTCCATCATGGGAGAGATAATCTTACTGGAATAGACATGAACTCTGGGTACAGATTTACCTTCCCTACATACAACGCTTCTGCAAATTCTGCCATTCATTCACACATAGAATACACTGTATTATCCACTGCTTTCCACAAATAATTGCTTCAGATCAAAGAACACATGTCACAGCAAAAGAAATATGGCAATTGGCCCATGTTAGTGTGATTCACTGTTCTTACCAAGTTGCTCATCATTGTGAAGCACGAAGGTTGATGGCATGTTGGGATGCCTTTGAAATCTCAAGGTTAACATTTCTAGACACCTGTGAAAATGTAGAAAACATAAAGGCTTATATACAGGGGTTACTGGTCCATTTTATATAATTCCTGCCTGAATTTCCAGCCTATTGGCTTTCTCTACAGATTTTAGCCTAATAGTCTCCACAGTAACATCATATAAGCCGTGTGTGTGTGTGTGTGTGTGTGTGTGTGAGCAGCTGTTCTTATACACCTCTGAGGTCCTTGAGTTCTAATACTTCCCTGACTTTAAGCAAATATAACAATTTCCCTTGCTCCCTTGTTAAATACACTTAACCATTTTTATAATTTGAAAACATGCTAGGCCTGTTTTTGCCTTGAGATTTTGCACTTGCTGTTTCTTCTGGTAGTACTTCTCTTCCACATACATTTGCAAAGCCCTACATCCTTACTTCCTCAGGTGTTACGAAAAAGTTTGTCTTCTCATGAAGACTCCTTTAAACTCACTCTTCTACTCTGTCTTCCTTCCTTGCTTTATCTTTTTTTTTTTTTTAACACTATGTCTATTTAACTCTATGTCTATTTAACTGTCACATGCTGTGCTGTGCTTAGTCACTTCAGTTGCATCCAACTCTGCAAACCCATGGACTGTAGCCCACCAGGCTCCTCTGTCCATGGGAATTATCCAGGCAAGAATAATGGATTGGGTTACCATGGTCCTCCAGGGGGTCTTTCCAACCCAGGGATTGAACTCAGGTCTCCCTCATTGGAGGTGGGTTCTTTGCCATCTGAACCACCAAGGAAGCCCAAGAATCCTGGAGTGGGTAGCCTAACTCTTCTCCAGGGGATTTTCCCAACCCAGGAATTGAACTGGGGTCTCCTGGATTGCAGGCAGATTCTTTACAAGCTGAGCTACCAGGGAAGCCCTTGACTATCATAACAATTCCTAATTTTATTACAATATAATCAGGGATCTTTTTGTCTCTTTTGCTATTTTGTGTCTCCCAAGAGCCTTGAAAGGTACTTAACACATAAGAGTTGATCAAGAATCTTAATTAAATTATACATTTTTACAGCTCCCTGTTATGTGTATATGGAGAACAAAAATGGTTGGATACATCCTGAGTGGGTGATTTACAAACAAGTGTAACAAAAGAAAAGGAAATTAAGGGAGGTAAAGTTAGTTGTAGTGAAATTATTAAGCTGACAAATCATGGAATCTGTAATAAATAAGAAGTAAAATGTACATAAGGAGATGCTGACAGAATGTACATATAGAATCAGGTCTCTATGAAATTTTTAATTTTATATATGAGGAAATCCCAAATTGCATTTATACTATCTTTCTACAATTTAAGCACATAGTGAGAGACATGGTAAAATACTGACTTTTCTATTTTGACTCCTAAAATGTGCAACATGGAGGAAGAGAGGGAGGGAAGGAGAGAGCAAGCAAGAGAGTGAAAACAAATGAAAAAGAAAGCCACGTGGAATTGTATTTCTAAAATTTAAGAAAAAAAAAATGTGTTGCCATTAAGCGGGATTAAAATATCAATAGATGTTTTTGTATTAACTTTAAATTAGCATTAGCTCTTGAATGATAATGTCCATATGTTTTTATTGATTTTAGTTTACAAGATTAAGACTATGGCATTATCCCATGTTATTACATAAAAACAAACTGTAGCATTTTCTTTCCTTTTGCCTACTTAGGGAGATATAGTATGATGTGTGTATACTTCACCTTCACTGAGTCTGTGTATTCCACATGCAATGAGATTTTCTTAAGAAAGAAAGTAAAATGCAGGGTTTTAGACACAGAAGAGTAAATTTTTATTTTATGTGCCCTCATTTAAAAAAAAATACATTCCTGTCGTATCTTCTCTGCTCTGAAACAGAGTCTTGTGTGTGTGTGTGTGTGTTGCAGGAGTTAGGGGTCATTTATCATATCTTGGGTTTCTGTCTTACTTCATTAGGAGGCAATATTTTTCTAAGCAATAAACAAAGGACATTTTGTACATCTTCTGCTTTGTTTTTAAACCTGTTCATATACTCTATAAAGTAGTGTGAGAAAATCATGTTTTGACACAAAAATTCTTTTAAAATGGACAAATTTGGCTAAAAAAATGCTGATTTATTGATATAATACTGGCTCTTTCATTTTCTCTTATACTGTATATTAACATGAAATAGTTTGCTAAAGTGTCAGTTCAGTGTCCTAAACTTCCTTAATAAATCCTATGACCACCAGTGCCTAAGCAACTTGTGCTAGTAACTCAATCTCCAAAACACAAATGGTTTCATTGTGTATGAAAAGAGTTAAGACATCTTCTCAACTGAGTTACTTACTCCCATAGAGTGACTTATGGTGTCTATTAACTTCAACAAGATTACAAATGAACAAAAAGAATTGACCTGCCTTGTTTGAAAAATATCCTAATCTGTTCCATTCAAGTGGGAGGCATGAAATAGATTTGTACCTAATTCATAGATTCCAAATTATCCTCATTTGATCAATAGTTCTTGAGCACCTACTGTGTGAACTACATGAGACAGTCACATTGGAGAATACCACTATGTAAAACATACTGTCAAGATTACACAGTTGGGATTTCTCAATAATGTCTGAGAGTTAGTACATGAGAAAGGTGTAAGAAAACATTAATTTCAAAAGAAAATGGAAGGAAAATATAGCCCCTCCTAAAGATACTGAACTAAGTATCTTGGTGAACAAACATATATGTAATACATTTAAATGTTCTGAAAACATCATGCTATGTTGATAACTCTGCAATATTTATAATTATTCAATATTAAGTTTAACCATACTTAAAGTGTTGAACTATATGCATTGTCCTAACACATGAAAAGATATAGATAATTTATTGAATTTAATGAAATTTTGTTTTCTCTCAAATTATAAGAATAGAAAATAAACATTAGGTGAATTCACAACTATCATTCCTAGAGTCTCAAAGCTCAAGATCAAGATGCCAGCAGGGATGGTTCTAGTGTGATCTTTCTATCTTGCAAATGACAGCCTTCTCAATTTGTCTTTACGTGGCCTTTCCTCTGTTTCAGAATAGGGAAAGAAAGAGATCTCCATTGTCTCTTCTTCTTGTAAGGACACCAGTCCTATCAGATTAGGCTCCTATCCCCATGACTTCATTTAACTTTAACTTTAACTTTAGTTTTAACCTCCTTAAAAGCCCTATATCCAAACACAGTCACATTGGGAGTTAAGACTTTGACATATATATCTAAAGAAGATATGATTCAGTCTATGACAATAGTGAAAGAAAAAATCTTAAAGGCATATGACCTTTGTATGATACACTTTTAAGGAAAAATTGACATGGTAGGGATGATGACAATGATGATGATGATGATGACAGAAACTTTTACTGATTATGCCCATAAGATGAAGGCATTAAAAAGTATAATTTGTTTGCTGTACAGTCAGGGAAGCTATTTACAATGTTGATAGGGTGAGCTGTGTGAAAGGGAAAATAAGTAAGTAACCAGTCATTATGAAGAATACCAGTAATTTAAGTCAAAGCATGGCTGTTTCTTTGTGTTGGTACTAGCATTATTTGCTAATGTATTTTATATATATTTCCTAACTTGAAAATATTTTATGTGCTTTTCATGTGTAGAAACAGAAATGACCCCTGTATATACATACTGGTGTGCTATGAAAATTATATTTTGATACAAACAAATTCAGATTGGAAATGAAATACTTTAAGATTTTTTTTTCCTGTTTAACATCTATTATTATACATCAGAGTTTATGTTCATATTTTACCATTTAAGGAATAAATGTTAATATTTACTAGCTAATCATATTTGAGTTATACTAATATCCTTTGTTAAGTGCAAGTGAAACAGTATGACTGGCAGTAAAGGAAGGGGGAGAGAAAGAGTTGTCTAAATTTCTTTAGATGAGAGGAAAAGAAGAGTTTGCAAAGGTGACTGTAATAAGATTCCCATCCTGGTTGAAAAATAATCAAAGATATGTTTTTCATGTTTTCTAATTTTGGTAAATTTCTCTTCATTATTCTCCTTCTATTTATTTTTAAAATGCAAATAATATTGTGTAAGCTAGAAGTAATATCTCCTTTCTAGTTAACTCCCTCAATTTATTGTGCTTGCTTGATTTTCATGAGAACTACAGCCTCTTTCCAAATCAGGTTATACATTACCATTGTTGCTTTCTGTGAAAATGCAGGTAGAATTTATCCTTCTGTTGTAAGTCATGTTACAAGTAATTCAACTTGAACACTTACAGCTCTTTAGCTGAAACTTATGTTAATACTTTAGTTGCTCTGTGTCCAATTTCTGCTTCTGCAACTCAGTCACTGTTACTTGTTACTTAAGCCTTTGATGCCAGGGATGTGGTCATTCCAAAAAAATAAGTTCAGTTAAAAGTATTGTGAACTTAGCATGGACACCAGATAAAAAAGTAACTAGTTTTTGCTTTGTTTTTTAGTATACTTTTCCAGAGGACTGGCTTCTCTAGGGGTAACTGGCATAATCAAAGTGAGCTAATCCATACAGATAAAGTAACAGCATTTGATTAAATTAAATGTCAGTTATTGTACTTCAGCAATAGAAAGGGACACTACAATGCCTTACATGGTGGTTTAGTCACTATGTCGTGTCCAACTCTTGTGACCCCATGGACTGTAGCCCACAAGGCTGCTATGTCCATGGGATTTTCCAGGCAAGAATACTGGATATGGGATGCCATTTCCTTCTCCAGGGGATCTTCCCAACCCAGGAACTGAACAGGGGTCTCCTACCCTGCAGGCAGATTCTTTTAGAACTGAGCTATCAGGGAGTTCCCTAGATTAAGGGAGGCAAGGTGAGTTTCTGAGATATGCATACTGCATTAGTACCAACAAGCCACTCATCATTTCTTTGCTCAAGTAAAACTCAAATGTCACTTAAGAAATTTGTGTCAAGAATTTTGTGACCAAAAGATATCATACACTTAAAGAAATTATTGTTTGGCTGATATTAATAGTTCCAAATGCAAAGATGCCAGCATCTTTGAAGAATAGGTACCAGTTTGTGAAGTTCTGTCTGAATGTTCATCTCATCATTAAAACTGAGTTTTCACCAGGATTAAAATAAATTGTGAGTCACTCAGTCATGTCTAACTCTTTGCGACCCCATGAACTGAAGACTACCATGTTCCTCTATCCTTGGGATTTTCCAGGCAAGAATACTGGAGTGGGTAGCCAATCTCTTCTCCAGGGGATCTTCTTGACCCAGGGATAAAACCTGGGCCTCCTCCATTGCAGGCAGATTCTTTACCAGCTGAGCTACCAGGGAAGCAGTACTGCTCCAAATAAATTATCTCTGTATCTCTGAAAAAAATGTTTCTTTTTTTTTAATTTTTAGCACACTTTAATATATGAGACACAACCTTAAATAATTTCAGATTCTTTATTCATTCTAGGTATTTAATATCTGTATGCTATCTTCCTTGTTTCCCTGAAGTCAAGCTAAGTACATCAGGCCACATTGAAATGTACAAAAGTGGTTAATTTGAAAAAACTTTTTATTCTAGGAATTTGAGGATCAATAATATCACTAATATTCATTACAATTAGTTTAGACATTTATTTCAGAAAACAATGTTAATAAAAGTCAGCTGTTGAAACTGTGGGAACTATGAGAATATTTGAATATACAGAAAAAATTTATAAGCCAAAACCCCCAAAATACTAACATTTTTAAAAGACTTTCATTCCAAGTCTTTTAAAAAGTTTTATTTTTATTAGGACATTTAAGAACAACACTGAGTTTTTTTTTTTTTTATATCATTTGATCAGTAGTAATGATCTTTAGTCAGTAACATGCTATTTCATAGCCACTTTACATCAATATTCAGCATATAATTTATTAAAAGAACATTAGATTGTCATTTATGTAAGAACCAAGTAAAAGATTACTGCTTTCATCAATATTATATAACATTTGTTTCTAGGTTTGTGATTTAAGAAGACTATTAAATTCTTCCTCTTCAATTTGGAAATTACTTATTTAGAAATAAATCCATAGAAAGTAATCAGAGATGTGCACAAGATTGGTTTATCAGTATATAATAATAGCTCGATCTAGATGGATTGTCAAAAGAATTTGCTTATTCAAACTATATAACAATCAAGAAATGATAGTTATACCATTCTAAGAGACTCAAGTCTCGGTTTATACATCAATATATTCATGTTGAGCCATATAAAATAATGTGACTTTCAAGATTATCAGGTATAATAAAAATAAAGTTTTATTTTAATATGGACTCAAACATAGCTTGATAAAGACAATAGCTTACTATTTTAACATTTTTTAAGGGATGTACATTAGAATGAGTTAGTTATTACCACATGGACAATGCGATTAGAGCATGTATGTTTCTCATAGTCACAGTGCATTTCTGCTTCAAATAGGTCAGCCTTTTGTCACTCCGTGCTGAGTCTCTGGCATATTGACAGGAATGGCAAGTCACTCTACAAAAGATAGTATAGGGTATAAAGTCTATTATGCTAATGTGCATATGCTTTAGTAACATTTTGGAGAAAAACTGTACTAGTCAGGTATGTGCTATTAATGTTTCTTAGTTTCAAGGAATTTTTTTTTCATATTTAATACAAACTGGAATGTAAGGTTACCTTTTTAAAGCTATGTTATTTTATAATCCTATTGTGTTCAGAAAATTAGTTTTATAGAGATAAATTTAGCTTCTCATATACATCTTTTGTTTTACTTTATGGGTTTTGTAGTAATAGTTAATATTTTCTTTATGGTCTTTATTCAGTGTGTTTATTCTAGAGTTTATTTGGTTTGATTTTGCACAAAATAAAAATATGAATTTTTCCTAGCTAATAGTTAAGATTTTCAATGTACATTCACTGGGTTTCATTTTTCTCAAATAATTTCCATTATACATTAATTGTAGATATGCTTCTTTTAATTGATGAATACTCAGTACAGGTACTCAAGTAACTCATTCTTATCCCTCTTCTATATTATACTTTGCCTATTTTCATCTCCGTGTTTTATCTGTTTATTCTGGGAGGGCTTTATTTTCTGAGAATTTTCCTCAGCCTCCATAGTGTACTTTATCCAGACAGTGTATTTTCTTCCCATATAGCATTTTTACTATCTTATTTATCCTGTTTTTAAAATTTCATCTCTGCTTTGTTCAGACATGAACACCTAACTCTTGTACTATTCAAATTATAATTTTCTAGAGCTTCAGTTGCACAATTAGCATGCAGTACTTATACAAATTACAATTTTCTAACATTACATCAAAGTCTGAATGATTTTACCCACTATTTGCTGATAATATGTTTTGAAATTTTATCATTTCTGACTCATCCTGTGTTTTCTAGAAAATGCCCCTTCTTGCCAGAGGACTATCTCCAAAGTCTCCATTCTGCTGCTCACCATAGACAGCAGAGTCCCAGCTGCAGTCCACTGCTCTCTCCATAGAACCTACAGTGACAGCTGTTTGGGGCTGAAGTCTTCATTTTCTAGCTAGTTACAAACTTTTTCTATGTATTCTCCAACATTTTGGATATATTCTCAAAAATA
>NW_011494837.1:2324486-2325031 GCF_000754665.1 Bison bison bison | reverse complement strand
GTGTTCCCCATCCTGAACCCTCCTCCCTCCTCCCTCCCCACACCATCCCTCTGGGTCGTCCCAGTGCTCCAGCCCCAAGCATCCAGTTTCGCGCATCGAACCTGGACTGGCAACTCATTTCTTGCATGATATTCTACATGTTTCAATGTCACTCTCCCAAATCTTCCCACCCTTTCCCTCTCCCACAGAGTCCATAAGACTGTTCTATACATCAGTGTCTCTTTTGCTGTCTCGTACACCAGGTTATTGTTACCATCTTTCTAAATTCCATATATATGCGTTAGTATACTGTATTTCTGTTTTTCCTTCTGGCTTACTTCACTCTGTATAATAGGCTCCAGTTTCATCCACCTCATTAGAACTGATTCAAATGTATTCTTTTTAATGGCTGAGTAATACTCCATTGTGTATATGTACCACAGCTTTCTTATCCATTCATCTGCTGATGGACATCTAGGTTGCTTCCATGTCCTGGCTATTATAAACAGTGCTGCGATGAACATTGGGGTACACGTGTCTCTTTCCCTTCTGGTTTCCTCAGTGTG
>NW_011494837.1:2319444-2324386 GCF_000754665.1 Bison bison bison | reverse complement strand
GCACCAACAGTGTAAGAGGGTTCCCTTTTCTCCACACCCTCTCCAGCACTTATTATTTGTAGACTTTTGGATCGCAGCCATTCTGACTGGTGTGAAATGGTATCTCATTCATTTTCTAGCTAGTTACAAACTTTTTCTATGTATTCTCCAACATTTTGGATATATTCTCAAAAATATGCTACAAATATTTGCATTTATGTAGACAAAATATTTTGCCTGTTTAAAAACACTTTTATCTTCATATTTGTAGCTTGATTTAATAAACGTATAGGTTGAAATAGGTTTTCTCCATATTTGAAAAAATAGAATGGAAAGAAAAAGAATCCTCCCAGACACAAAATTACATATTTTTAAAAGTGTCACATGTACCAAGAAACAAAAGCTTTTATTAATACAGTGAAACATGTTTTAAATAATATGAAAGAGAAAGAGAATCACAAAGGTAAATGACAATAATCAACTAAAATAACTGTGAGCACTGAAGTATTCTTATAACCAGATAGCAGTTGAATTGTGTACCGAATGCTGAGGTAAGAGGCAGAATTTGTATTCCAGTCATAGAAATTTATACGTATATTCCATCTTTATAATTTTAAAAGAAGATTGACATTAACTTCCATATATAGTTCACATCCTACACAGCTGAGTCTGTATGAAGCCCTGTGTAAATTTAAGAACTAAGAATATTCACAAACCCTCTCCTAAACTCTTGGCATTATTTATTTTCTCTCTTTAAGTCACTTTTCCAATTTATCATCCTTCATACCTCCTCTAGTCAAGTCCTCTGACCCTTCACTTGGATAATCATAGGCTTTATAGTGAAAAAAAAATTATTTTAAGCCTGAATGCTTTCATTGACCCTACGATAGTTATCAGTCTTTCCCAAGCTGGTCTCATTTCCTCTAACATATTTTAAAGCACAAGAACATAAGCATTTGATTAAGAAAACAAAACCAGTAGTAACCAACAAACTTGCATAAATTCTAAACACAGCTATGGAATCAAGTAAAGGCACAGCCACTAAAATATATTGTATGAATTTAGCCCAAGTTTCAAAAACTCTTTCGGTAATTTATTTTAGCATCATTGATGTTTTGTTACGTGACATTTGTCTTCTTTTATTCTTAGAGTAAATAATTCACTGAGCTTTCCTGATGGCTCAGATGATAAAGAATCTGCCTGAATGTGGGAGACCTGGGTGTAATCCCTGGGTTGGGAAGATCCCCTGGAGGAGCACATGGCAACCCACTCCTGTATTCTTGCCTGGAGAATCTCCATAGCCCTGTGCAGGCTACAGTCCATGGGGTCACAAAAGAGTCAGACACAACTAGCACAGCACAGATAATCTGTTGACTAAAGAGTTAACAAAGCCATTTCTGTCAAGTGATCAGTCACTTTAAAGACCTGCTTTTGCATAACTATTTGGGAAATATTTTAATTGCAGTTATTTAATTACTTTAATAATCTTTTCTTCTGTGCAAAGTACAGACAAGAATGCTCTGCTAACTACACTTTTTATTGAACATTCATCAATTTTGCAAATAAGAATTTGAAGGTTTTCCCTACCTGAAATGTTTGATGACATAGAAACTCAAACAAAAGCATACCTTTTAAAATAATTTGTAATATTTTATGAACAGAAAATATACCACTTACCTGGAATATTTCTCTGAAATCTTGTAATTCAGTTACATCTTATTCACCATCCCTTCTTTTACTTTTTACTTCCTGATTATATCTTTTCTCTGCACTTTATTCACAAACTAATCAAATGAAGCTTTTCATCATAAACTTGGGAAACTCAATTTAGAACTTTTTATATAATATTATTCAAGTTTCTAAGCCTTCAGCTTGTAACTTATAATTATCTGACTATTCAGAGAGCATTAACTAACATTAGATTCAAAGTCATATACACCATGCATGATTGTCACTCTATCACATTAGACTGTTGTATATATAAGCTTAATTTTTGTTGACAGGACTAAATTGGAATTTAACTTGTAGCTGTAGCAGCAGTACATTTAAATGTAAATTTACTTCTTCAATGACAAATTTTCAGAACTTAGCCCGAGACTGTGAATCTAATCAAGGTATTAGCACACACAAATTCCTGTGCAAAAAAATCATGGCACTAATTTAGCAAACATACGATGCTATCAAGTTGCAAACTTCCCTAATCCTATGTCTATTGGGTTAAAAACTATCTGAAGTAAATTTTGAATTGAAAACAAACAAACAAACAAATAAAAGACAGAAACAAATGGATATACAATGCAAATATTCTGAAGGAAAAAATATTTGATTAATTATTTATATATATCATACCAAATTATATGAGGCCAAAACCAAAATTCTGTAGCAATTTAAAGAAAAATGCCTGCATTAATAAATAATATTTTCCAAAAATAGTATTAATTTGGTGGTTGGAAACACAGAGACAATAAAAACTTAGATACAAGTAATGACTATATATTTAATACATCCTCTAATAATTTGTCTTTCAAATTTCAGCATACAAATTATTCAAAATTACAAACTGTAAGAAAAAATATGACACTAGTCAATATGTTTTCATACCAACCCCAGAAGATTACATTATACAAATTTAGAAATATAATATTGAATGTATAATGTATCATTCTGTCTTTTGAATATATCTAATAAATTACTTGGAAAGAATATACATATATAATTTATTAATTCCAGTTTTACACAGAACTTACACACTGTATCTCAATTTAATTTGAATATGGATTCTCGAGCTTAGTTTAGAAGATAAAGCTAGCAATTTATTCAATTAAATACAAATAAACTAAAGAAACTACAAATCTCATTATTTGAAGTCAAAATAATCCCTCCAAAATGTTGATTAAGCATTTCTTTAATTTTTGAACAGGTGATTTTTATGACAAAGATAATTCAAATTTTTTCATTAAAATATGTTTGACAGGTAGACTACATTTTACAGTTTTTTTACAATTCTATTATAAAATGGTAAAATTATCTCTAAGAGTGTTCATTAATTTTCTATAGATTTTTATGATTAAAATTTAAATTTTGCACAAGTTGTGACAGAAAAAGTTACAGAAAATGATAAAAAAAAAATCTTACCTCTTATCAAGCTTCAGAAAAGGATAAAGATTGTTAAGTACTCAATTTGTTCCACAGATTTCACAGAAGAATTTGTAAATGATCACGGTCAATCTATAAACAAAACAATTAATTCTGAATCACCTTAGAAGGAAAATGTGTTCAATAGACATTTATTTTTTGTTGGCTGATATGTGTTTTCTGCTCTGCTCTGCTAAGTCGCTTTAGTCATATCCGACTCTGTGATTCCAGAGATGGCAGCCCACCAGGCTCCCGCATCCCTGGGATTCTCCAGGCAAGAACACTGGAGCGGGTTGCCATTTCTTTCTCCAATGCATGAAAGTGAAAAGTGAAAAGTGAAAGTGAAGACTCTCAGTTGTGCCCGACTCCTAGTGACCCCATGGACTGCAGCCTATCATGCACCTGCATCCATGGGATTTTCCAGGCAAGGGTACTGGAGTGGGTTGCCATTGCCTTCTCCAGATATGTGTTTTAGTTTCCACAAAATCAACTAGTTTCTGTGTTAAGTCAAATATTGCTTGAGGCAATATATCATTCAGTGTTATAGTTCAGTTCAGTTCAGTCACTCAGTCATGTCTGACTCTTTGTGACCCCATGAATTGCAGCACACCAGGCCTCCCTGTCCATCACCAACTCCCAGAGTTCACTCAGATTCACGGCCATCGAGTGAGTGATGCCATCCAGCCATCTCATCCTCTGTCATCCCCTTCTCCTCCTGCCCCCAATCCCTCCCAGCATCAGAGTCTTTTCCAATGAGTCAACTCTTTGCATGAGGTGGCCAAAGTATTGGAGTTTCAGCTTTAGCATCATTCCTTCCAAAGAAATCCCAGGGCTGATCTCCTTCAGAATGGACTGGTTGGATCTCCTTGCAGTCCATGTGACTTTCAAGAGTCTTCTCCAACACTACAGTTCAAAAGCATCAATTATTTGGCACTCAGCTTTCTTCACAGTCCAACTCTCACATCCATACATGACCACTGTAAAAACCATAGCCTTGACTAGACAGACCTTTGTTGGCAAAGTAATATCTCTGATTTTTAATATGTTATCTAGGTTGGTCATAATTTTTCTTCAAGAACTAAGCATCTTAAATTTCATGGCTTCAGTCACCATCTGCAGTGATTTTGGAGCCCCCAAAAATAAAGTCTGACACTGTTCCCACTGTTTCCCCATCTATTTCCCATGAAGTGATGGGACCAGATGCCATGATTTTCGTTTTCTGAATGTTGAGCTTTAAGCCAACTTTTTTACTCTCCTCTCTCACTTTCATCAAGAGGCTTTTTAGTTCCTCTTCACTTTCTGCCATAAGGGTGGTGTCATCTGCATATCTGAGGTTATTGATATTTCTCCCGGCAATCTGGAATCCAGCTTGTGCTTCTTCCAGCCCAGCATTTCTCATGATGTACTCTGCATATAAGTTAAATAAGCAGGGTGACAATATAGAGCCTTGACATACTCCTTTTCCTATTTGGGAACCAGTCTGTTGTTCCATGTCCAGTTCTAATTGTTGCTTCCTGACCTTCATATAAGTTTCTCAAGAGGCAGGTCAGGTGGTCTGGTATTTCCATCTCTTTCAGAATTTTCCACAGTTTATTATGAGCCACACAGTCAAAGGTTTTGGCATAGTCAATAAAGCAGAAATAGATGTTTTTCTGGAACTCTCTTGCTTTTTGAATGATCCAGCGGATGTTGCCAATTTGATCTCTGGTTCCTCTGCCTTTTCTAAAACCAGCTTGAACATCTGGAAGTTCATGGTTCACGTATTGCTGAAGCCTGGCTTGGAAAATTTTGAGCATTACTTTACTAGCATGTGAGATGACTGCAATTG
>NW_011494837.1:2290972-2319344 GCF_000754665.1 Bison bison bison | reverse complement strand
TTCAGCAATACGTGAACCTTGAACATCTGGAAGTTCATGGTTCACGTATTGCTGAAGCCTGGCTTGGAAAATTTTGAGCATTACTTTACTAGCATGTGAGATGACTGCAATTGTGCGGTAGTATGAGCATTCTTTGGTATTGCCTTTCTTTGGGATTGGAATGAAAGCTGACCTTTTCCAGTCCTGTGGCCACTGCTGAGTCTTCCAAATTTTATTGACATATTGAGTACAGCACTTTCACAGCATCATCTTTCAGGATTTGAAATAGCTCCACTGGAATTCCATCACCTCCACTAGCTTTGTTCATAGTGATGCTTTCTAAGGCCCACTTGACTTCACATTCCAGGATATCTGGCTCTAGGTGACTGATCACACCATCGTGATTAGACGTGATGGAATTTCACTTGAGCTATATCAAATCCTGAAAGATGATGCTGTGACAGTGCTACACTCAATATGCAAGCAAATTTGGAAAACTCAACAGTGGCCACAAGACTGGAAAAGGTCAGATTTCATTATAATCACAAAAAAAGGCAATGCCAAAGATTTCTCAAACTACCACACAATTGCACTCATCTCACATGCTAGTAAAGTGATGCTCAAAATTTTCCAAGCCAGGATTCAGCAATACTTGAATTGTGAACCTCCTGATGTTCAAGCTGGTTTTAGAAAAGGCAGAGGAACCAGAGATCAAATTGCCAAAATCCACTGGATCATCGAAAAAGCAAGAGAGTTCCAGAAAAAATCTATTTCTGTTTTATTGACTAAGCAAAAGCCTTTGAATGTGTAGTTCACAGTAAACTGTGGAAAATTCTTCGTAGGTGGGAATACCAGACCACCTGACCTACCTGTTGAGAAACCCATATGCCAGTCAGGAAGCAACAGTTAGAACTGGACATGGAAAACAGACTGGTTCCAAATAGGAAAAGGAATATGTCAAGGCTGTATATTGTCACCCTGCTTATTTAACTTATATGCAGAATACATTCTGAGAAATGCTGGGCTAGATGAAGTGCAAGCTGGAATCAAGATTGCTGGGAGAAATATCAATAACCTCAGATATGCAGATGACACTACCCTTATGGAAGAATTTGACAAGAACTAAAGAGCCTCTTGATGAAAGTGATAGAGGAGAGTGAAAAAGTTGGCTGAAAGCTCAACGTTCAGAAAATGAAGATCATGGCATCCGGTCCCATCACTTCATGGGAAATAGATGGGGAAACAGTGCAAAAAGTGTTAGACTTATTTTTTAGGGCTCCAAAATCACTGCAGATGGTGATTGCAGCCATGAAATTAAGGCACTTACTCCTTGGAAGGAAAGTTATGACCAACCTAGACAGCATATTAAAAAGCAGAGACATCACTTTGCCAACAAAGGTCAGTCTAGTTAAGGCTCAAGTTTTTCCAGTAACCATGTATGGATGTCAGAGTTGGACTACAAGGAAAGCTGAGTGCCAAAGAATTGGTGTCTTTGAACTGTGGTATTGGAGAAGACTCTTGAGAGTCCCTTGGACAGCAAGGAGAGCCACCGGGTCCATCCTAAATGAAATCAGATCTGAGTATTCATTGGAAGGACTAATGTTGAAGCTGAATCCCAATATTTTGGCCAACTGATATGAAGAGCTGACTAATTTGAAAAGACCCTGATGTTGGTAAAGATTGAGGGCAGGAGGAGAAGTGGATGACAGAGGATAGACGGTTTGATGGCATCACCAACTCAATGGACATGAGTTTGAGTAGACTGCGGTAGTTGATTATGGACAGGGAGGCTTGGCATGCTGCAGTCCATGGGGTCACAGAGTGTTAGACATGACTGAGTGACTGAACTGCACTGAACTGAACTGGCACTACTCTCCTTAACCTCCCCAATACATTCTCAATATATCATCATCTTCTGGCGCACTCTTCCAAAATAACTACTGTCTTTTTAACTTAATGTTGATGCATCTATGTCTTCTGACTTTCATGAGATTAGTAATCTCACTCACTATGGAATTCAATAGCAAATATTGGTAATATAGGTAACTGCGTGCATTTGTGCTAAATCACTCAAGTCGTGTCCAATTCGGTGTGACCCTGTACAGGACTGTAACCCGCCAAGCTCCTCTATCTGTTGGATTCTCCAGGCAAGAGTACTGGAGTGGGCTGCTGTATCCTTTCACAGAGAGTCTTCCAACTCAGGGACTGAACTCAAGTCTCTCAAGTCCCAGCACTGTCAGGCAGCTTCTTCACCAGTAGTGCCACATGGGAAGCCCAATACAGACGAGTACTGGCAGACATATTGCTGCAAGTTGCACATTGACCAAGAACTTTGTTGAGCAATGGAAATTCAGTTCTTTGTTTTGGAATAAATATACATTTCTCTTGATAAACTCACTAGTAACAAATTGCAGATTGCAAAATGAAAGAGTGAGCAAACAAGGAAATAAACAAGAAAATAAAGACACACCTAAACTAGGTAACTGTCACACCAAACAGACAGAAAAGAAAGTAATGCTTTTGTTAAAGTTTTCATGGACTGGAAGGAGTTTGTGGTCCCTATTTGAGTGTACTTTGTGTCACCAGTGAGATCTATGCATGAAGGGCTGAGGGAGATGTCTGTTATGATGTATCTGAAAAGTTAGAGAAACGGGTTATTCCAGTTGTTCTTCCCATGTTAATCATGAGATAAACTGAGAACTGCCTGCTCATTACATCTACATTTCATACACTATCAAGAAGACAATAATAGAACCTGGAAATAAAAATGGAGGTTTATGTAACTGATAACTGCCCTGATAGCTCAGTTGGTAAAGAATCCACCTGCCATACAGGAGACCCCAATTCGATTCCTGGGTTAGGAAGATCCATTGGAGAAGGGAACAGCTACCCACACCAGTATTCTGGCCTGGAGAATTCCATGGAATATATAGCCCATTGGGTCTCAAAGAGCCAGACACGACTGAGCGACTTTTACTTGGTGTAACCTACATCTATTTTAAAGCAACACTTAGTAATAATACTAACAATAATAATTCATTAAAAATGAAAAATCTTTAAATTTTGGCACTTGAGACAACAAGGCAAGACTGGCACTCTCCTCAACAACTAGAGAAATATGGACATCTTTTTAATAAATAATGCTGTATTTCTACCTACTGCAAATGGATTCTTTGCAATAAAATCTAATAATTTTAAGAGTTTATTTCTTTGTGTATGTCATTCTAAATTGATTTTCACTGAAAAGCACTTTGCCCTTCAAGTGTTTCTAAAGTTTGTTTTACATTTTTAAAAAATTATAGTATAACATATGTAAGTATTTGTTCTCTTTCATTTAATATTTTCTTCTTTGGGAGACAACTGTATGGATGTTGGATCAACTTTTCAGGTACATACACTTGTTTTTCAATATTTCTTTTTACTTTGCTCTTTATTAGTCTTACATTTCAATTTTTTAAATATTTCTTTTATTATGCTTTCATTAGTACCTATCTTTCCATATATCCATCCTTTCAAATGTTTCCTTTACTTTTATAATATTTTAATTATTCCTTCCACATCTTTTCTGCACTCTGCTAATATATGTCATCCATATTCCTTTTTCTTTTATCTTATATCTCTTAAGTTTTAAATAGAAAAAATAGACACCAGTTACTTTCATTGGCTCAATAGAACATTTCGCAAGATGTGAGGGTAGTTCTTTAGTATTTGCATTTTTGGCTGTGTTCATTTTTTTCTTTATATTTCTCTATTTATATATAGTGATTTTCTTTAATTTCTTCTAAGAAAATGATCATTTTGTTTTCTGGAAGAGTGATATAGAGTAAGTTTATTCTATAGGGAAGACACAGAATAGTGTTCAAAGCTATGTAAATATTCTCCAAAACTCACTTTTTTTCCAACTGAACTTGTCTAACTGTACTATCTCACTACCACATGGAAAAAGAATCCATGAGTTTTTCACAGCAAAACATTTCTTTCCTGCCCAATAGCCACTAAGAAACATTAATTCATGCAAATGTGCCTTGATACATGTGCAATTCCATCTAGATTGAGGGAAGAACCAATATTGGTCTCAACTTACCTTTCTTGCTCTTACAAATAAGTAATTTAGTTTTGCATCTATAGGTATAATATTTAGCCTTAATTTGTACGTCTTTGGCTATTTTACGATCTGAATTTATGGAATTTTCTTTCTCTTCACACTTTTGGCACCTTTAGCTTTCACTGCTCTCAGAAACTTTTTTGTGTTTCTATTTTATGTTCATTGTTTTTGTTTTCTTCTAATTTCCTGAAATAAAATTTGTGCTTTTATTTCTCATTATCACAATGTTTTATATTCATAAGTAGAATGGAAAATTCTGACATTACTCTGCAAACTTCTAATTTGTATACATTTTTCTTGTTTCTTTGTGCATACGTTTGCTTACCAAAATTATTATTGTTACATAATTTTTCAAAATATATGTCAAATATGATATTAACTTGTGATCAGTTAGTAAATTTATGATTAAACTACTCTTTACATACAAAATTCAAAGGGTAATTATCAAATATAGATCAAGTGTGGAAAACATTTAAGCTTAAAATGAAGAAAAATTACTATATCATTATGTACAGCAAGCTTAAAAATGAATTTTCAAAAACCATTTTTTACATCTTTTATCCTGACAGGCAGTCATATTATAGGATAATTTACTGTTTTACTAATTTTAATACATAGCACAAATACTGGATTTGCACCTGAATAGAGAGCTGAACTAAAAAATTATCAATGAAATATTTATAGATTTTCCACTCCACACTTAGGTTAAAATTTTTCTACACATGAAAAAGAATGACAGGCAAAATGTTATTTAATCAGAGCCTATGTTATACCCAATAAATATTCTATTATAAAATCAAAAAGTATGGTAATCTATTCTTAAAAATAATAAGACTAACACATGAAACATATCTCATTGGAAATTAACAAAGAAATAAACATTCACATTTACATTTGACCATCCTTATCTTCCTTCCCATCATCCCCCAGTGGAACACAATTATTTCTTAAAATGCCCCTTAGCCCTACATAGCAAAGATTGCTGGGAGAAATATCAATAACCTCAGATATGCAGATGACACCACCCTTATGGCAGAGTGAAGAAGACCTAAAGAGCCTCTTAATGAAAGTGAAAGAGGAAAGTGAAAATGTTGGCTTAAAACTCAACATTCAGAAAACTAAGATCATGGTATCCAGTCCCATCATTTTATGGCAAATAGATGGCAAAATATTGGAAACAGTGACAGACTTTGTTTTCTTGGGCTCCAAAATCACTGCAGATGGTGCAGCCATGAAATTAAAAGACACTTGCTCCTTGGAAGAGAAGCTTATGACCAACCTACACAGCATATAAAAAAGCAGAAACACTTTAACAACAAAGGTCCGCCTAGTCAAAGCTATGGTTTTTCCAGTAGCCATGTAGGGATGTGAGAGTTGGACTATAAAGAAAGCTGAGCACTGAAGAACTGATGCTTTTGGACTGTGATGTTGGAGAAGACTCTTGACAGTTCCTTGGACTGCAAGGAGATCCAACCAGTCCATCCTAAAGGAGATCAATCCTGACTATTCATTGGAAGGACTGATGCCGAGGCTGAAACTCCAATACTTTGGCCACCAGATGCAAAGAACTGATTCATTTGAAAAGATCCTGATGATGGGAAAAATTGAAGGCCAGAGGAGAAGGGGACGACAGAGGATGAGATGGCTGGATGGCATCACTGACTCGATAGACGTGAGTTTGAGTGAACTCCGGGAGTTGGTGATGGACGGGGAGGCCTGGCGTGCTGCGATTCATGGGGTCGCAAAGAGTCGGACACGACTGAGCAACTTAACTGAACTGAACTAAACTAAAATGTAAGACACTTAATCTAATTCTCAGTTAAACTTTTATAGTTAAAGTAAAAATTCTAACACAAAATTCTGCATATTGAAATCTTTAATAGGTGAGTTTTCTAATGCTGAATTGATATTAAAATTGTAGAAATAGTAATGATGAGTTTTGTTATAAAATCTTACCCAACAATTGTACGTGCAGTATTGTCTGTTAATTGATACATAATTGATATTTAAATTAATTCTTTAAAATACAATCAATTCTCGAAAAGTTTAGAATCATCGTTTCCTGAAGTTATCCACTGACAAAGCTCCTTATAGCTTTGATTTTTGTTTGGCTATTAACTCATGAATAGTTAGCTATGCTACACACAAAAAGTAAACAATGCAGTTTGAGAAGTCTCACAATTGATAATTGAGACATGTCTCATATTGATTCAGGAAGTACTCTGGCTTATAATTTAACATTTTCAGCTTGATGTAGGAAAATAAGCATTCAATAAACTATTCACCTACACAGAGAACCATACTACTTCAATTACACTCAAGTTGATTGAGGCCAATTTAATGGTAATTAGTAATTTACAAGGTCAAGAAGCTCACACTTCTATAACTCCATGCTGATTAAATGGTCACGGCTCACACGTGGATAAGAATACCAAGTGAAGTAAACACATGAAAACATGTTTAAAAAGAGTTAGTATTTTATGTATCTAAGTAAATAATCCCCAAATTGAAATCAACTATTTTTCATAACACTCAAGGATTTGGTTTTGCTATTAATGCATTTTATAATTATTTCTAAACATAAATACAAAATACATGTGATTTATTTTCATATGTTTTGTTCACTTTCAGTCCTTACATAGCTCTGCTCTTAGGTTTGAAACCAAGTTTCTCTTTTAAGAGCAGTGATGTCATGTGACTTTTTCTTATATAGATGTTTTCCTAATTATAAAAATCTCATCTTGTTTTTAACTTCATCACTAAATTACCGAAAGGCCAAAATGTATTTACACACAAACACATTTCAAAGTATTACTCATAACTTAGATATCTTAAAAATGAATGAATGTCATAAAATAAAATAAATATCTAGGAAAATTAAGTTGTCCGAGGTCACACAAGAAGCAACAAAACTAGAAACAGAATTTAACTTTCTTTTTGTAATAAATATTAAATATTTAGTATATTATTATAAAACCAAATACATTTTGTCTCTGTTACTTTCTCATGTATAGTGTACATATATACCATACACACATATATAGGTCAACTCTCAGAAGTCATTCAATATGTCATTAAAATTATATATATATATCATCCAGCATATATTTTAATAACAAAATGGGCACTCATTTCAATTTTATTGACAAAAAATTTTGCATTACATTAGCAAAATATTGATGGTGAGGTAAAAATATGTTTCATTTGGACAAATGGAACAAAATGCTTGAACATAAAACTTTCCTTTGGATGGTATACACATTTTAAGTACTTTCTAAGTTATTTCTGAAGGATTAAGTAGTTTGAATTTCTCCAGAGCTTTGAATAACATTTGAGGCTGATTTGGCTAATTATGCATTTACATATCTAAAGACATTTACATGTCTTTACATGTCTCATAAAAATTTCTTAATATAAAGACTGACTCTGATATGAATGATTTTTATAAATGCAAAACATTTAGATATTTTCTTAGGCCAATGCTACATTTATAAGCCATTTATAAATTCATAATACCTTAAGATCAAAATGAGCATAGCCCTGTTAATGCTTAGAAAAAACATTTTAAGTTGTTTAATTCATTGCAATCAAAAGACTGAAATTTAATTGAAATTCCTTGAACATGAGATATTTATTTGAATTCTGATCTGCTGTCCTTTTCTTCACAAACTTGAAGAAATCCTGGGAGGGAGATTCATATGTGAATAGAAAATAAAATTGTAAAAAGGCAAATATTCAAGGATTATATAGGAAATACTAAAATATTTCAATCTGTTGCCACAAGCATTTTATTTGAATATTCTTTTCCAGGAGAAAGAAAGGTATTCTAATCACACAAGTAAGAAATAAATAGAAAGCTTGAAAAAAATGGGTATTTTCTACCTTAGCATATGGAGAAGGCAATGGCACCCCACTCCAGTACTCTTGCCTGGAGAATCCCATGGACGGAGGAGCCTGGTGGCCTGCAGTCCATGGGGTTGCTAAGAATCAGACACGACTGAGCAACATCACTTTCACTTTTCACTTTCATCATTGAAGAAAGAAATGGCAACCCACTCCAGTGTTCTTGCCTGGAGAATCCCAGGGATGGGGAGCCTGGTGGGCTGCCATCTGTGGGGTCGCACAGAGTCGGACACGACTGAAGCGACTTAGCAGCAGCAGCAGCAGCAGCAGCATATTCTTATCAAAGAAAAACCAAACAAATACAAACTTCACAAGAGTAAATATTCCACACCTGCTTTTCTGATTTCTTTATTCCCTAGAAAACAAATGTCTATAATAGTACTTTAGTTCTTAGAAATAAAGACACTATTCCAAAAGAACAAACTGTTCTTTAATATTTTCCTGTGATTCAACATGAACAGAGAAAAGAGAAGTTAGAAAATATCTCAAAATAGTAAGACAGAACAGAAGCATTCTTCTAAATTGACTTTTACTCATTTTTCCTTTGCATTTTTTATAATTAAGCATTGAGAGACAGCTTTAAAAGTTTTTGTTTTAACAGCACTAGCAGATAAAAGTGTGCATTGAACTGTTTTCTTCTATTTTCTCCCTAAGCCCAAAGACTTTAGCAGCTCAGATTTTCAATGGCTGTTACTTCAATTTAATTTGAATAATTTTTAATACCAGCATGTATAATAAAGTACATAGAAACTAATTTAAATGAGTATTTGATGAAATAAAGAGCTTTAAAAGATCAATAATCACTACACACCATCTTTAGAAATTGTCTTTAGGTAAAGAATCATTCTTAAGGAGGAGAATATATTACCCAATGGCTGGCTGTTAGTTTGAATATACTATAAGTTACAACATGTAGCATATTATGAATGATGAACTGAAATCAGTAAAATCTAATTACATTCATTAGCTTAATTTGTGTGTGTTATAAGAATTCTCAATCACGTGATACAATGTGACAATTGAAACAGGAATGCTGTGAGTTTGAAGCATCATATCATAAAAGTGTATCACTAACAAGGGGAATGACACTGATAAGAGAATGAAAGGACAAACTACAGATTGGGAGTAAATATTTGCAAATCATGACCTATTGAAAGACCTGTGTGGAGAACATATAAGAACTTTTTAACTCTATTAAGAAGAAATGAAATAAATAAACTTGGAAAATATTTGAATACATATTTCACAAAAAAAGTAATTCTTATTACATACATAGCACACCATGGATGTATTACAAAGAACCATGGTGCATAAAACTGGCAAACAAATTCTTACTTATTAAATTATTTTATTAATATTCAACTCTTTAAAATGAAAATTAATTTGTATTGCCAGAAATTTAACCAGTGGTTGTTCAGAGAAGAAGCTATTACAAAGAGGCATGAAGAATCTTTTGGAGGAAGAAGAGTCATGTACATTATCTTGATTGTGATGGTGGTTTCACAGGTATAAACCTATGTCTAGATTTTTGGAACAAATCATTTAATTATTTGCAATTTTATTTTATGTAATTATATGTTCATAAACATGAAATAATGTTTTGAAAATAAAATTTAACAAGATTTTCCCTTGTGGGCAGTTTTAGAATTTATGTTTTGGAAATGCTGTCTATTTTTAGATTTGATATGTATCAATATAAAGCAGATGACTATTATATAGATTATTTTCCAAACAATGTTGAAATTATTTTTTATTCATGAAATATTTCACAGTATTCTCAAAACCTCATAAAACACTATAGAACAATGGTACCAAGTAACACTAGTTGGTCTTCTAGTGCCATATAATGCTTAAAATGGACACCAAGAGATAATCAACTCTACACCAGAACCCATGCAACAGTACAGTGGAAAGGGAACAATTGACTGGACTGAGATTACATTTAGAGTTCCCTTTGCATCTAGTTTGCATCTAGTTAGTGTCATGGTACAAATTATTGCAATAGCTGTCTAAGCAGAAGTGATGTGTATCTTACCAATGAAAAAGTGGTTAATAAATATCCTTTCTCCATATTTTCTTTCTCTATCAGTTGACTGAAAGAGAAGCCCTTTGTGATTCTAGAATATGACAATATCTTGATGTCTGAATTTTAAGTCTTATCTTGAGTGAGAAATAAATTCTCTAAAGATCTGGAGTTAGTTACAGCCATCACTATTACCATAAACAATACAAACATTTAGTCAATGAAATTATGTAGTGCTCATTGTTCATCTCTCCTTGATTTCCTTATTTTCTTGAGAATTTTATAAAGGCTTTATTACCAAATACTTCTGGCAAGATATTTTTCACTCTACATACTTTGTGTACCTTATTTTCCTCAGCCTGCAACATCAGAGTTTAAAAGTTAAAAAAAAAAATAAAAGAATATGATGTGCATCCTCCGATAGGCTTTGCTAGCTTAAACCCAAATCAAATAATTCCTTTTTCTATAGCCATCATGAAAAGATAAATTGAACTCAAATCCAGGTTGATATGTTATTATTTTTGACATTGATTTTATAACTTTCATCTAATGCCCTTCAAAACTGTCTAGACTAAGATGTATCTTTAAACAGTTATATATTGTGCAAGACATCCATTACAGTAATATTTCAATTAGCAATATGTTAATCTATGTTTCATAGGGTCCTGAATATTTTCCAGAAAAAAAGGGGTTTTTACTTTGCATCATGGAATAACTCAGTCCATCAACAATGAAAATTTGATAATTGTTGATTCAATATTTGCCTCATTATTAGGAGACAATGCTCATAATAAAATTATAGGAATTACATATTGGTAAATATAAATAAATGTACCATTCATAAATTTGAAAGTTTATCCTCTAAGTTTTCATTATACCATACAATTTGAACTCTACAGTTGAATTTCTATTGATTTTCAAATGAAACACATTTTAATTTTACTTTTTGTAAATGTAATATTGTAAATGTATATTCTGAAGCCCAAATTAAACCCCACACATACAGAAATGTTATTCCCTTTAAAAATTCAAACTTGTTTTAAAGATGTCTAAATTCAATTGCTAAAGGAGACATACAGGAGCTAAATCAACATCATCTTAAAAATCTGATGTTATTGCAAGAAAAAGCCACATGGTAATAAAAACCAAAGTCTTCCTCACAGCAAAGGATTCTGGGGCCACAGTTAGCTCCGATAACGTTCCATCGGTAAGGGCTGTGCCTGGATAAGATTCACTTTTCAGATTAGGAACCACCACTGAAAGTGCATGCATGGAACGCCTGAGTCAAGAAGCCCAACATGGATGTTAATTCTCTCAAGGATCCCCATTTACATTGTTCTCAGATCTTGCCTTTTATTTCAATCCAATGAAAATTCCAAAAGACACACCCCATATAACCTACAATTGAAAGCAGAGAACTTTAACAGATCTCTCTTAATGGTACAAATATTGTGTGCACATATTGTTACAGGAAAACCAAATCAATAATGGACTTAAATATTTGACTTTCTTGAGGAGTAAATTCTATTCTTTTTTTTAATTTAAATTTATTTATTTTAATTGGAGACTAATTACTTTATTCTTTAAATTGTTAAACCAGACCCTTCACAATCTGCATCCATGGATTATCAAATCTGCAATTCATTTGTTAAAAAAAAAAAAAATTGTTCTTCATATGAAACACACCTAAGACTGTCGAGCTCTGGACTCCTACTCACTTTTATTTTTTTTAATATAAATTTATTTATTTTAATTGGAGGTTAATTACTTTACAATATTGTATTGGTTTTGCAATACATCAACATGAATCTGCCATAGGTATACACATGTTCCCCATCCTGAACCCCCTTCCCATCTTTCTCCCCATACCATCCCTCTGGGTCATCCCAGTGCACCAGCGCCAAGCATCCTGTATCATGCATGGAACATGGACTGGTAATCTGTTTCATATATGATATTATACATGTTTCAGAGCCATTCTCCCAAATCATCCCACCCTCTCCCTCTACCCAAAGCAATCTATAGATTCAATGCAATCCCTATCAGGCTACCAACGTTATTTTTCACAGAGCTAGAACAAATAATTTCACAATTTGTATGGAAATACAAAAAATCTTAAATAGCCAAAGCTATCTTGAGAAAGAAGAAAGGAACTGGAGGAATCAACCTGCCTGACTTCAGGTTCTGCTACAAAGCCACAGTCATCAAGACAGTATGATACTGTCACAAAGACAGAAATATAGATCAATGGAACAAAATAGAAAGTCCAGAGATAAATCCACGCACCTATGGACACCTTATCTTTGACAAAGGAGGCAAGAATATACAGTGGAGAAAAGACAATCTCTTTAACAAGTGGTGCTGGGAAAACTGGACAACCACTTGTAAAAGAATGAAACTAGAACACTTGCTAACACCATACACAAAAATAAACTCAAAATGGATTAAAGATCTAAACGTAAGACCAGAAACTATAAAACTCCTAGAGGAGAACATAGGCAAAACACTCTCTGACATAAATCACAGCAGGATCCTCTATGACCCATCTTCCAGAATATTGGAAATAAAAGCAAAAATAAACAAATGGGACCTAATTAAAATTAAAAGCTTCTGCACAATAAAGGAAACAATAACAAGGTGAAAAGACAGCCTTCAGAATGGGAGAAAATAATAGCAAATGAAGCAACTGACAAAGGACTAATCTCAAAAATTTACAAGCAACTCCTGCAGCTCAATTCCAGAAAAATAAACGACTCAATCCTACTCACTCTTAAATTAGTTCAGTTCAGTCGCTCAGTTGCATCTGACTCTGCAACCCCATGGACAGCAGCATGCCAGGCTTCCCTGGCATGTTCCATCACCAACTCCCAGAGCTTGCTCAAACTCACGCCCTTCAAGTCAGTGATGTCATCCAACCATCTCATCATCTGTCATGCCCTTCTCCTCCTGCCTTCAATCTTTTCCAGCATCAGGGTCTTTTCCAATGAGTCAGTTATTCACATCAGGTGGCCAAAGTATGGAGCTTCAGCTTCAGTATCAGTCCTTCCAATGAATATTCAGGACTGATTTCCTTTATGATTGACTTACTTGATCTCCTTGCAGTCCAAGGGACTCTCAAGAGTCATTTAAATGGGCATGTCTAATGTCATCATCTTTAATTCCTCACTAAGTGTCCTACATTTCTAGAAAGATTGGAATGCAATCATTGTAAACTGCAACACAGTGAGATCACAAATCTTATTAAGGTAGTACTAGTTATAAGAAGTTCATGATCCACCTGACCTTTATTAGGACTTAAAAATATTCATTTTAAACACATACTCCAAGATTCTTGCAGATTTAGAACAAAAAATCTTAAAATCTGTATGGACCCCAAACAGCCAAATCCATCTTAAGTAAGAACAATGGAGCTGAAGGAATCGGGTGCTCTGACTTCAGAATATACTATTAAGCTACATTAATCAAAACATTATGCAACCGGCACAAAGATAGAATTATAGATCAATGGAGCAGAATAGAAAGCCCGTAAATAAACCACACACCTATGGTCAATTAACCTATGACAAAAAAGACAAGAATAGACAACGGAGAAAAGACAGTCTCTCCAATAAGTGGTGCTAAGAAAGTTGAACAGCTACATGTAAAAGAATGAAATCAGAACACTCTCTAACACCATAAACAAAAATAAAAAAACAGATTAAAGACCTAAATTTAATGTGGATACTATAAAACTGTTTGAGGAGAGCATAGAATACTGACATAAATATCAGCAAAAGTCTTTTGGGATACAACTCCCAGAGTAATGAAAATGAAAGTAAAAATAAATAAATGAGACCTGATTAAATATAAAAGCTTCTACACCAAAAAAAAAAAAAAAAGAAGAAGAAGAAGAAGAAAGAAAGAAAAGAAGAAAGAAAAAATAAATAAAACAGACAGCCCAGAGAATGGGAGAAATTATTTGCAAACCATGCAACTGACAAGGGGTTAATCTCTGAAATATACAGACAGCTCATGCAGCTCAATATCAAAAAACAGAGAATCCAATGAAATAATGGGCAGATCTAAATAGACATTTCTTCAAAGAAGGTATGTGGCTGGTCAAAAAGCACATGAAAAAATGTTCACCACTGTCACTAAATAAATACAAATCCAAATACAATGGGATATCAGCTCTCACTGATGAGAATCAGTTCAGTTCAGTTCAGTCTCTCAATATTGTTTGACTCTTTGCAACCCCATAAACTAAGGCACACCAGGCCTCCCTGTCCATCACCAACTCCTAGAGTCTACCCAAACTCATGTCCATTAAGTCAGTGATGCCATCCAGCCATCTCATTTTCTGTTGTCCCCTTCTCCTCCTGCCCTCAATCTTTCCCAGCATCAGGGTCTTCACAAATGAGTCAATTCTTCAAATCAGGGGGCCAAAATATTGGAGTTTCAGCTTCAACATCAGTCCTTCCAATGAATACCCAGGACTGATCTCTTTTAGGATGGACTGGTTGGATATCCTTGTAGTCCAAGGGACTCTCAAGAGTCTTCTCCAACACCACAGTTCAAAAGCATCAATTCTTCAGTGCTCGGCTTTCTTTATAGTCCAACTCTCACATCCATACATGACTACTGGAAAAACCATAACCTTGACTAGACCGACCTTTGTTGATAAAGCAATGTCTCTGCTTTTTAATATCCTGTGTAGTTTGGTCATAACTGATGAGAATGGCCATTATCAAAAAGTAGACCAACAATATATGCTGGTGAGAGTGTAGAGAAAAGGGAACCTCCTATACTATTGGTGGGAATATAAACTGGTACAGCTACTATGGAGAATAGTGTGGAAGTTTCTAAAAAACCAAAAAAATTAAAGGTACTATATGATCCATCAATCGCATTCCTGGACATATATCTGGAGAAAAACATACTTCAAAAAATACATGCACTCCTATATGCATAACAGCATTTTTTACAATAGCCAAGACATTGACTGAATCTAAATTCCCATCGACACACGAATTGATAAAGATATGGTATACATACACAGTAGAATATTACCCTGCCATAAAAAAAGAATGAAACAATTCAATTTGCTGCAACAAGGATGTAACTAAAGATGATCATACTAAGTTAGAGAAAGGTAACTATCATATAACAACATATATATGGGAATTTTTAAAATGATATAAATGAACTTGTTCACAAAGCAGAAATAGATTCACAGTCTTAGAAAACAAACTTAAGGTTACTAAAAGGGAAAAGTTGAGATTAACATTTACACTATACTATATATAAAATAGGAAATTAATAGGACCTACTCACTATATAGAACAGGGAACTGTATTCAACATTCTACAAGAACATATATGGGAAGCAAATATGTATATGGATAACTGAATCACTTTGTGATATACTTGAAACTAAAACAACATTTTAAATCTACTATACTTTAATACAAAAAATTTTTGAAGCATATTTCCATCACTTTGTTTTGATTTTTGAGCTTTTTGCTGAATACTTTTGAAAAATTATTCTAAGAAGGTTTGCTTAAGAACTAGTATTTGGGTGCTAAAACCTTAAAGGGAAACTTCCAAAAAATGTTCATATATTCCAGGAAATTAACTAAATGAAAAATATAAGAGACTTTAATTAATAATTCCAGAAAGACTACTAATATGTTAGGTTTGCACTCTTTTTGTTATTAATAGATATTTTATAATACACTATTAATTTACTTATGAAGGCTGGAGCAGCAGCTGTGCAGAAAACTAACCAAACTGATCACATGGACCACAGCCTAGTCTAACACAATGAAACAATGAGCCATGCCGTGCAGAGCCACCCAACACAGACAGGTAATGGTGGAGAGTTCTGAAAAAATGCAGTCCACTGGAGAAGGGAATGGCAAACCATTTCAGTATTCTTGCCTCAAGAAACCCATGAACAGTATGAAAAGGCAAAAAGATAGAACACTGAAAGAGGAACTCCCCAGGTCAGTAGGTCCCCCATATGCTACTGGAAATCAGTGGAGAAATAACTCCAGAATGAATGAAAGGATGGAGACAAAGCAAAAACAACACCCATTTGTAGATGTGACTGGAGATGGAAATAAAGTCTGATGCTGTAAAGAACAATATTGCATAGGAACCTGGAATGTTAGGTCCATGTCTCAAGGCAAATTGGAAGTGGTCAAACAGGAGATGGCAAGAGTGAACGTCCACATTTTAGGAATCAATGAACTAAAATTAACTGGAATGGGTGAATTTAACTCAGATGACTATTATATCTACTACTGTGGGCAAGAATCCCTTAGAAGAAAAAGAGTAGCCATCATAGTTAACAAAAGAGTCTAAAATGCGGTACTTGGATGCAATCTCAAAAATGACAGAATGATCTCTGTTTGTTTCCAAGGCAACCCATTCAATATCCAGTAATTCAAGTCTATGCCCTGACCAGTAATGCTGAAGAAGTTGAAGTTGAACAGTTCTATGAAGACCTACAAGACCTTTTAGAACTAACACGCAGAAAAGATGTCCTTTTCACTATACAGGATTGGAATGCAAAAGTAGGAAGTCAAAAGATACCTGGAGTAATGGGTAAATTTAGCTTTAGTGTACATAATGAAGCAGTGCAGGAGCAAACAGATGTTTGCAAAGAGAACGCACCGATGATAGAAAACACCCTTTTACAACAACACAAGAGAAGACTCTACACATGGACATCACCAGATGGTAAATACCAAAATCAGACTAATTATATTCTTTTCAGCCAAAGATGGAGAAGGTCTACACAGTCAGCAAAAAAAAAAAAAAGAACAGGAGCTGTCTGTGTCTCAGATCATGAACTCCTTAATGCCAAATTCAGACTTAAACTGAAGAAAATAAGGAAAACCACTAGACCATTCAGGTATGAACTAAATCAAACCCCTTACGATATATGGAGTGAAAGTGAGAAATAGATTCGAAGGGATAGATCTGATAGACAGAGTGCCTGAAGAACTATGAATGGAGGCTCATGATATTGTACACGAGGCAGTGGTCAAGACCATCCCTAAGAAAAATAAAAGCAAAAAAGCAAAATGGTTGTCTGAGGAGGCCATAAAAATAGCTATGAAAAAAAGAAAAGTGAAAGGCAAAGGAGAAAAGGAAAGATATATTCATTTGAATGCAGAGATCCAAAGAATAGCAAGGACAGATAAGAAAGCCTTCCTCAGTGGTCAATGCAAAGAAATAGAGGAAAACAATAGAATGGGACAGACTACAGATCTCTTCAAAAAAATTAGAGATAGCAAGGGAACATTTCATGCAAAAATGGGAACAATAAAGGACAGAAATTGTATGCATCTAGCAGAAGAAGAACATATAAAAAGAAGTGGCAAGGATACACAGAAGAACTATACAAAAAAGGTCTTCATGATCCAGATAATCACGATGGTGTGATCACTGACCTAGAGCCAGACATCCTGGAATGTGAAGTAAAGTGGGCCTTAGGAAGCATCAGTTCAGTTCAGTTCAGTCACTCAGTCATGTCCGACTCTTTGTGACCCCATGAAGTGCAGGACGCCAGGCTTCCCTGTCCATCACCAACTCCTGGAGTTCACCCAAACTCATATCCATCGAGTCAGTGATGCCATCCAGCCACCTCATCCTCTATCGTCCCATTCTCCTCCTGCACCCAATCCCTCCCAGCATCAGAGTCTTTTCCAATGATCAACTCTTCACATGAGGTGGCCAAAGTACTGGAGTTTCAGCTTTAGGATCATTCTTTCCAAAGAACACCCAGGACTGATCTCCTTCAGAATGGACTGGTTGGATATCCTTGCAATCCATGGGACTCTCAAGAGTCTTCTCCAACACCACAGTTCAAAAGCATCAGTTCTTCAGCACTCAGCTTTCTTTATAGTCCAGCTATCACATCCATACATGACCACTGGAAAAACCATAGTCTTGACTAGACGGACATTTGTTAGCAAAATAATGTCTCTGCTTTTGAATATGCTATCTAGGTTGGTCATAACTTTCCTTCCAAGGAGTAAGCATTTTTAATTTCATGGTTGCAATCACCATCTGCAGTGATTTTGAAGCCCCCCCAAAAAATAAAGTCTGACACTGTTTCCACTGTTTCCCCATCTATTTCCCATAACTATGAACAAAACTAGTGGAGGTGATGGAATTCCAGTTTAGCTATTTCAAATCCTAAAAGATGATGCTGTGAAAGTGTGGAACTCTATATGCCAGCAAATTTGAAAAAGTCAGCAGTGGGCACAGGACTGGAAAAGCTCGGTTTTTGATCCAAAACCAAAGGAAGCCAATGCCAAAGAATGTCCAAACTACCCCACAATTATACTCATCTCACATGCTAGCAAAGTAGTGCTCAAAATTCTCCAAGCCAGACTTCAACAGTATGTGAACTGTGAACTTTCAGATGTTCAAGCTGAATTTAGAAAAAGTAGAGGAACCATAAATAAAATTGCCAAAATCCGTTAGATCATCGAAAAAGCAAGAGACTTCCAGAAAAACATCTACCTCTATTTGTTGACTATGCCAAAGCCTCTGACTTTGTGTGGATCACAACAAACTGTGGAAAATGCTTCAAGAGATAGGAATACCAGAGGACCTGACCTGCCTCTTGAGAAATCTGTATGCAGATCAGGAAGCAACAGTTAGAACTGGACATGGAACAATAGACTGGTTCCAAATAGGAAAAGGAGTACGTCAAGGCTGTGTATTGTCACCCTGCTTATTTAACTTATATGCACAGTACGTCATGAGGAATGCTGGATTGGATGAAGCACAAGCTGGAATCAAAACTGCTAGGAGAAATACCAATAACCTCAGACATGCAGATGACACCACCCTTATGGCAGAAAGTGAAGAAGTACTAAACAGCCTATTGATGAAAGTCAAAGAGGAGAGTGAAAAAGCTGCTTTAAAACTCAACATTCAGAAAACTAAGATCATGGCATCTGGTCCCATCACTTCATGGGAAATAGATGGGAAACAGTGGAAACAGTGACAGACTTTATTCATTTGGCCTACAAAATCACTGCAGGTAGTGACTTCAGCCATGAAATTAAAAGACACTTGTTCCTTGGAAGAAAAGTTATGACCAAACTAGACAGCATATCAAAAAGCAGAGACATTGCTTTGCCAAAAAATGTCCATCTATTCAAAGCTACGGTTTTCCCAATACTTGTGTATGGATGTTAGAGTTGGACAATAAAGCAAGCTGAGTGCTGAAGAACTGATGCTTTGGAACTCTGGTGTTGGAGAAGACTCTTGTGAGTCCCTTGGACTGCAAGGAGTTCCAACCAGTCCATCCTAAAGGAAATCAGTCCTGAATATCCATTGGAAGCACTGATGTTGAAGCTGAAACTCTAATACTTTGGCCACCTGATGCAAATAACTGACTCTTTGGAAAAAACCCTGATGCTGGGAATGATTGAAGGCAGGATGAGAAGGGGAAGACAGAGGATGAGATGGTTGGATGGCATCACTGACTCAATTGACATGAGTTTGAGTAAACTCTGGGAGTTGGTAATGGACAGGGAGCCCTCTTGTGCTGCAGTCCATGGGTCATAAAGAGTTGGACATGACTGAGCTCTGAACTGAACTGAACTGATTTATGAAAATAATATTGAATAAATAATTAGCTATGTTCAATATTCACTGGCACTCACATCAAATTCCCTGATGCTAAGAAGTTCTAAATTTGGCTAGACTTCTCACCTAGTTCAATATGAATGTATCTTCTTATATTTCTTCAGGATGTGATGATACTGTCCTGTATGAGCCACTCTTTTGTATTACCTTTCAATGCTGCATACGTTATTTACTGTTTTCTGTTTCACTCCCAATTTTGTTTACAGTTTAGTTAAAATGATTAAACATAGTTCATGTGAATGAACAAATTTAAAATAAAATAACTATGAAGTGATTATCCGATTTGTATAAGAATATACCAGACTTTTTTTTTAGTTGAAAGATACAATTTCTGACTTTTCACTCTTCATCTGTGTATTGTTTGATTATGCTTTCATTGTTCAAAGCTCATATTTAATTAAAATAAGTCTGATACAGGCAGATTTACACTGTTTGAGAGCTCATGAAAAATTTCACTTTGACATTCAGTTACTTTAATGGAAATAGTAGCATATGCAGTTTTGAGAGAGAGACACACACAGACAGGCATAGATATACAGAGAGAAGAAACATCAAACTGATCAGTCTCCTTGTCTTGATATTTTAAGGTACATATTGCTCTCTCCAATTTCCAGAAATAACACTCTTACTGAACACTAAATTTTATCCTCTGTCTGCTGGATTCAAGTCAAATGCTAACAAAGTCTAGCAATTTAAATAAAAGCATGCTGTTGCTGCTAAGTCACTTCAGTCGTGTCTGACTCTGTGAGACCCCACAGACGGAAGCCCATGAGGCCGCCCCGTTCCTGGGATTCTCCAGGCAAGAACAGTGGAGTAGGTTGCCATTTCCTTCTCCAATTCATGAAAGTGAAAAGTGAAAGTGAAGACGCTCAGTCGTGTCCGACTCTTCTCGACCCCATGGACTGCAGCCTACCAGGCTCCTCCATCCATGGGATTTTCCAGGCAAGAGTACTTGAGTGGGTTGCCATTGCCTTCTAGAGTTACACTATTACAATCATTGATCATATATCGAACTATACATTTGATCAACTGCTTCAAGTCTAGTCATCATTTCCTTTGAAGGCTTAGTCATATACTTGGTAATGCAAGAAATAATAATCTTGTGAAACAATCAAAATACAAATGGTATAGTTAATAACATTAGTGGAATTAAAAGTAAATATTTTAGCAACAAGCCTCCCACACTAGTTTTTTTGTTTGTTTGTTTGTTTGTTTAAGATTGTCAGGACTATGTAATGGGTCACTTAGAGCAGAAATCTGATTTTTTTATGTGGTTCAAATGTGTTACATTAAAGGATTTATCAGGTACAAAAATACAGCCTTCAGTTTCAATTATAGCATAGATATCTCTCTGAGATGCTGTAAGGTGTCAAGGGTCTTGCAGTTGTGTAGCACTGCCTTTCTCATCATAGAAATCTCAAAATTCAATAGGCTAATAGCCCGGTTACTATTATTTAAAGCTTATGAAAGTTGTCAAGGCTTAGATAAGGTCAATTACATCCTCCAACACCATTGAAGGCACACACACACACACACACACAAATGCTAAATGGTCATACCAGTAGAATATAGATCTTTGACCCATTGGGATCATACCAATGGTAGATTGGTTGGGGTTACCTGTAATTTGTTAACATGTATGACCCTAAATTCATGGGTATCCCAGGCTACACCTTCGTATCATCCCTGTAGATATCAAGGCCATAAATTAGTTCCACAAATCCACTGATTTCCTTACCAATAACTCTCTAAGGGTAATAAAAGGCATAGCTCATAAAGCACCCAGCCTTGTCTCATAATTTCCAGGTTGATCATTTTTGGTATGATTTAACCATTCCCAACAAAGAGGAGCCTTTAAAATTAAATGACCATAGCCTGGTTTTAACCATGGAGATCCTCCCCATAATTGTAGGAGTTTTCCTTTTAATAGATGAGAAGTTAATTTTTTATTAAGACTTAGCTCATCACTGTGATTGAGTTTAAATGACCCTAAGAGAAAACTTAAATCTATGGCCAGCCTCAGAGCAGGTATTTTTAACTGGCCAGGTGAGAGGATCCCATCTAGAATTATTATGAATAGATAGAACAGGACTGAACACTCATCTAAAACAAATTTCCTAGGGGGTATCCAATCAGAGCCCTAAAGAACAGAAATCCACCAAGGTAACCCAGAAGTAATAGGTACAGGTAATTGGCCACAACCCAGCAATTGGATTGAGTTTTATATTTTAGTTAAAAAACTGACAGACAAGCAAATTATTACTGTATCAGTAATAGTTTAAGTTGTTGCCTGGAAAATCCCATGGAAGGAGGAGCCTGGTAGGCTACAGTCCATGGGGTCGCAAGGAGTCGGACACAACTGACCAACTTCACTTTCACGTTTAACTTCTTGAAACATAATTATTTTGTACAAATGGAGTATAACAGGTCTTTGGTGAACTACTTTATTAAATTAAATCAAAGCAAGATGTTAACGATCACTGCAGATGGTGATCGAAGCCATGAAATTAAAAGACGCTTACTCCTTGGAAGGAAAGTTATGACCAACCTAGATAGCATATTCAAAAGCAGAGATATTACTTTGCCAACAAAGGTCCTTATAGTCAATGTTATGGTTTTTCCAGTGGCCATGTATGGATGTGAGAGTTGGACTATGAAGAAAGCTGAGCGTCAAAGAATTGATGCTTTTGAACTGTCCTGTTGGAGAAGACTCTTGAGAGTCCCTTGGCCTGCAAGGAGATTCATCCAGTCCATCCTAAAGGAGATCAGTCCTGAATATTCATTGAAAGGACTGATGCTGAAGCTGAAACTCCAGTACTTTGGCCACCTCATGCAAAGAGTTAACTCATTGGAAAAGACCCTGATGCTGGAAGTGATTGGGGGCAGGAGGAGAAGGGGACGACAGAGGATTAGATGGCTGGATGGCATCACCGACTGGATAGACATGAGTTTGAGTGAACTCTGGGAGCTGTTGATGGACAGGGAGGCCTGGCGTGCTGTGATTCATGGGGTGACAAAGAGTCGGACACAACTGAGTGACTGAACTGAACTGAGGATGTTAAGGATGTCAGAAAAATGCTAACTTCTTGAATTAAGTATTTAGAAACTATGTACTAATCTAATACTATCATAAATTAAAGAAATGTAAGCAATACTATTTTTTTTCTGACCAAATACATCTGATACTGAGGCTTTTATGTAAATTATCCAAAAATAATGTACAAAATCTTATCCAGTGTGTGTAGCCTTACTTTTTTTGTAACAGAATACATGACAGAGTTAGTTAGGACATCTTTCTATAACTTGAAAAAAAATACTTTTTAAATGCAAAAATCATTCATAATAGAAAAATAGAAGAGAACAGTAATGTATTGTAAACCTTTCTGAAAAGACCTTACTCATAACATATTTTTTCAAATAAGGAGTGAATAGAGGCACTGACAGAGGCATAGACTGAATTTCCCTTAGAAGATGTAGAACACTTTACAGACTAGAGGCTATACAATCCATGTGTGCATGCTAAATCATTTCAATTGTGTCTGACCCCTTGTGACCCAGTGGACCATAGCCCACCAGGCTACTCTGTCCAGGGAATTTTCCAGGCAAGAATCCTGGAGTGGGTTGTCATGCCCTCCTCCATGGGACCTTTCCAACTCAGGGAGCCAAGCCACGTCTCATGTCTCCTGCATCAGTAGGTGGGTTCTTTACCAGTAGCACCACCTGGAAAGCCTCCTATATAATGCACACATAAATGTAAAAATGTTGAAGATTCTACATCAGAAAGAATATATGATTAAATTATGGTTAAAATCATTCTTAAAATGTTTTTCAACTTCACATAGTTCTAAATGCTATATGTAAATAAATTATCAGGTGAGTCCTGAACTATTGAAATAAAGATAAATCAATGATCTGGAATTGAAATCTGAATTTTCTTATGCTAGTTTAGATAAAATATCCCCCAAATATTCAATTTTTAGCAACTTCTTTCATCTTTTAGAGTAGTTTGAAATATACAAGCCATCTTTATGATGTCTATAGCATGCACATTTTAAATTAAGAGCACAGAAATGTTGAAAATAAAAAATATGTAAAAACATATTCTTTGAATACACAGACTAAGGAATACAAGACAAAGATATGGAAAAAAATTCTTATAAAAAATGGAAAAAAAAAGGCATCATGAAATAGTAAAAGGATAAATTCACTGAAATGATATAATATTCTAATATATATTAGTATATATGATATAATTTTCATAATGCCTATGGAAAATTTTCTGCACAGAGTAGCCTGGTGGGCTATGGTCCATGGAGTCACAAGGGTCAGACACAACTAAAATGATTTAGCATGAACACACGGATTATATAGCCTCTACTCTGTAAAGTGTTCTACATCTTCTAAGGGAAATTCAGTCTATGTCTCCACAGTCTATCACTAATGCCTTTCATTAGTATACATGATATAATATAATGCTAAAAGTTTATAGACATATAGATAAGTTCAATTTTTATAACAAAAAGTTGATAAATCAACAAATCCACACTCACTTCAAATTTTGAGCACGTCTAGAGATGTAACACAACTCTGAAAATGTCTTAAGAATTAAAATTACATGTATCTGTTGTCTAACAACATGGCAATAAACTAGATAACAATAATATTGCAAAGATAACTAGAAAATCCCCAAGTGCTTGAAAAGTATTCAGCACTTTTATAAATAAAAAGCAGATCAAAAAGTAAATTATAATGTATTACATAACTTACTATAACTGAATAGTAATGAGAATATAGTTACTGAAAATTGTAGATTGTATCTAAAGCATCTTGAAAGTAAATTAGATATACATTATATCTAAATCTATACATCAGAAAATAAGAATGTTGAAAATCAATTATGAAAGCGTCCATCAAAGGTAAAGAAATGCTAAAGGAAAAAAGAAAAGTAGATTAAAACCAATGAAAAAAGGAGAAAACAATAAAAATAAGAGTAGAAATAAATATAAGCACAAACAAAATAAAAGAAAATTGATTTTTGAAAGAGTGCTATAAAATTGATGAAATAGTAAGACTGATTCATAAGGAGATGTCTGATAACAAAATATTAATATCAACAGTGAAAGAAGTGTCATTACTCTGTACTTTCCAAACATTATATAGGAAATAAGAGCATACTATTAATTAATTTATATAACAATGTAAAATACAAATGAGGAAACCAAATTCAATAGGCACTGTGATTATCCATACAATTCATTAAAATTTTAATGATTCATTGTATTGAGACTAATTCAGCCTCAGCAATAACAAATAGAAAAAAAAATGTAATCTTTTTTCCAACGTATTAAAAATATGTCAATAATGACTTATCTTCATTTTCTTGTATATTGACTTCTTTGATTTTTTTTTAACCCAAAGGGAACTTTTGGAAACAAGTATTTTACCTTTGACTTATGGTTGCCCTATTTCAAAGCAGATAAACATTTGTTTATTTTATTATGTAAATGTTTATACATAGTAAACATTTTATTATGTATACGAAATAAAGGGTGGGAGAGGGAGAGGGTGGGAAGATTTGGGAGAATGGCAATGAAACATGTAAAATATCATGTAGGAAACGAGTTGCCAGTCCAGGTTCAATGCACGATGCTGGTTGCTTGGGGCTGGTGCACTGGGACGGCCCAGAGGGATGGTATGGGGAGGGAAGAGGGAGGAGGGTTCAGGATGGGGAACACATGTATACCTGTGGCGGATTCATTTTGATATTTGGCAAAACTAATACAATTATGTAAAGTTTAAAAATAAAATAAAATTAGAAAAAAAAATTAAAAAAAAAAGAAAGGGTGTTCCTTTACATTTATGATAACTGATTTATGCCATTTTATTGTCATTTGTCATTATAGCACAACAAAAAACACCAGAAATATTATTAATGATTCAATTCCTATAAGATATTGCAAATGTTAATCTCTTTGTTCTACAAATATATTTGAAAATTTGAACATTTCTGAAAGAGCATCTCATAAAACATTCTACTTTTTATGATCTTATAAAAAGCATTTTATCCCAAAATAGGCAAAATGCACACATTTTTCCAGAGGTATATTATTTTAAAATGGTTGAATTTGTTGCTGAAAAAGCCATTTAAGTATCAGAGAACCAATGTCTTCTGCTAGTATTTACAAGCAGAATGAATTACCTCAAAATCATTCTATAGGCTTAAAACATGAAGCTTTTAAATATAATCTGCAAGAAAAAAAGCTTCATCATTATCTACTTGAAATAAAGCTGCAGTTTATATTTTGGAAAACATTGTCTAAGATATAGACTAGACATCAATGTATGTTTAATATTAAACATATGAGTAGGTCATACTAATGTAAATGCATTAGAAAAATTAGAAAATATGTGAATATGTTGAGGCAAAAATTATTTTTATTCGTTATAATTTTTGGGTTGTGAAAAAACCTGTCACTTTTTATCAACCCTAAAAAATTCAGTTACCAGAATACTACTTTTTAAGAGTTCACCCAATTAATTATGCCTGGAGGGAATACTAGAGCAGTTCTGTAACAGGGACAGCTCGTCCCCAGAGAACACGGTTTCTTTGGATGAGATTCTTGTAGATCACTTTTGCCTTAGGTATCAGACCCTCACTCCTGAAGGAAATAATTGTGGAAAACCCAAGAGAAAGAAAGAGTAGCATTATTATAGAGGTCAATGGCAGACTGGGATAGCTCCCATTATTGTTGAGACTTATTCTGACTTAAATATTCTAGAATTTTTGAAAAGGCATCAACTTGTTTCCTGAAAAATGAATAAAAATCTCACCCTACTTCCTACATACATCTATCAACCCTTGCTAATACTTTACTATTTATGTTACAGAAAAAAAAAAAAGTGTTTATAACTGGAAGAGGCCTAAAAGGTCACATCATTAATTTGCTTTTACAAAATATATTGCCTTGAGTTATGAGTCTGTAATACAGTACTTGGGTGCAACATCAAAAAAATAAAAATAAAAACAAGAATGATCTTGGTTTGCTTCCAAGGTAAACCACTCAATATGACAATAATCCAAGTCTAGGCCCAAGCACTAATGCAGAAGAGTTGAACTAGAATGGTTTATGAATATCTGAAAGACTTTCTAGAACTAACACCAAAAAAATATATCCTATTCATCATAGGGGACTGGAATGCAGAAGAAGGAAGTCAAGAGATACCTGGAATAACAGACAAGCTTGATATTAAAGTATAAAATGAAGTAGGGTAAAGGTTAACAGATTTTTGCCAAGAGACTGCACTGGTCATAACAAACACACTCTTCCAAAAACACGAGACATGATTCTACACATGGACATCACCAGATCGTCAACACCGAAATCAGATTGATTATGTTCTTTGCAGCTAAAGATGGGGGAGCTCTACACAGTTAGCAAAAACAAGACCTGGAGCCGACTGTGGCTCAGATCATGAACTCTTATTGCAAAATTCAGGCTTCAATTGAAGAAAGTAGGGAAAATCACTAGACTATTAAGGTATGACCTAAATCAAATCCCTTATACAGTGGAGATAACTAATAGATTCAAGGGAGAAGATCTGGTATACAGAGTGCCTGAAGAACTATGGATGGAGGTTTGTAACATTGTGCAGGAGGTGGTGGCCAAAATCTTCCCAAAGAAAAAGGAATGCAACAAGGCAAAGCGGTTGTTTGAGGAGGCCTTTACAAACATCTCAGAAAAGAAGAGAAAAAGACAAAGGCGAAAGGGAAAGCTATCTCCAATTAAATGCAGAGGTCCAGAGAAGAATAAAGAGAGAGAAGAAAATCTTCTTAAGTGAGCAATGCAAAGAAATACAGGAAAACAATTGAATGGGGAAGAGTAGAGATCTCTTCAAGAAAATTGGAGATACTAACGGAAAATGTCATGCAAGAATGTGCATAATAAAGGACAGAGATTAAGAGGAGGTGGTAAGAATACACACTCATAAAAAAACATAGGCAGACCACACTTTAACATAAATCCTAGCAAGATCCTTTTTGATCCATGTCCTAGAGTAATAAAAATAAAAACAAATTTAAACAAATGGGATCTAAATAAACTTAAAAGTTTCTGCACAGCAAAGGAAACCATAAACAAAATGAAAAGACAACCCTCAGAATGGGGGCAAATATTTACAAATGAAGCAATTGACAAGAGATTAAACTCCAAAATATATAAACAGCACATGAAGTTCAATATCAAAACAGTAAGTAATCCAAATTAAAATAGTCAGAAGACCTAAATAGACATGTCTCCAAAGAAGACATACAGGGAACAAAGAGGCACATGAAAAGATGCACACCATAATTAGTTATCAGATAAATGTGAAACTACAATAAGGTATCACCTCACACTGCCATACTAGGATGTGAAATGAGTTCAGTTGAATGGTAATTTGAACATTCTTTGGCATTGCCCTTTCTTTGGGATTGTAATGAAAACTGACTTCTTCCAGTCCTGTAGCCACTGATTAGTTTTCCAAATCTGTTGATAATAATGAGTGCAGCACTTGAACAGCATCAGCTTTTACGATTTTAAATACTTCAGCTGGAATTCCATTACCTTCATTAGCTTCAGTTCAGTTCAGTTCAGTCGCTCAGTCATGTCCGACTCTTTGTGACCCAAGAATTGCAGCAGGCCAGGCCTCCCTGTCCATCAAAAACTCCAA
>NW_011494837.1:2289675-2290872 GCF_000754665.1 Bison bison bison | reverse complement strand
CCGGGGTTCACCCAAACTCACGTCCATCGACTCGGTGATGCCATCAAGCCATCTAATCCTCTGTCATCCCCTTCTCCTTCTGCCCCAAATCCCTCCCAGCAACAGAGTCTTTTCCAATGAGTCAACTTTTCGCATGAGGTGGCCAAAGTATTGGACTTTCAGCTTCAGCATCAGTCCTTCCAATGAATATTCAGGACTGATCTCCTTTAGGATGGACTGGTTGGATCTCCTTGCAGTCCAAGGGACTCTCAAGAGTCTTCTCCAACACCACAATTCAAAAGTATCAATTCTTTGGGGCTCAGCTTTCTTCACAGTCCAACTCTTACATCCATACATGACCACTGAAAAAACCAAAGCCTTGACTAGATGGACCTTTATGGCAAAGCAATGTCTCTGCTTTTGAATATGCTATATAGGTTGTTCATAACTTTCCTTCCAAGGAGTAAGCATCTTTTAATTTCATGGCTAAAATCACCATCAACAGTGATTTAGGAGCCCAAAAAAATAGAGTCTGACACTGTTTCCACTGTTTGCCCATCTATTTCCCATGAAGTGATGGGACCAGATGCCATGATCTTAGTTTTCTGAATGTTGAGTTTTAACACAACCTTTTCACTCTCCTCTTCCACTTTAATCACGAGGCTTTTGAGTTCCTCTTCACTTTTTCCCATAAGGGTGGTGTCATCTGCATATCTGAGGTGATTGATATTTCTCCCGGCAATCTTGATTCCAGCTTGTGCTTCTTCCAGCCCAGCGTTTCTCATGATGTACCCTGCATATAAGTTAAATAAGCAGGGTGACAATAGACACCCTTGATGTATTCCTTTTCCTATTTGGAACCAGTCTATTGTTCCATTTCCAGTTCTAACTGTTGCTTCCTGACCTGCATATAGGTTTCTCAAGAGGCAGGGCAGGTGGTCTGGTATGCCCATCTCTATCAGAATTTTCCACAGTTTATTGTGAATTACACAGTCAAAAGCTTTGGCATAGTCAATAAAGCAGAAGTAGATGCTTTTCTGGAACTCTCTTGCTTTTTCCATGATCCAGTGGATGTTGGCAATTTGATTTCTGGTTCCTCTGCCTTTTCTAAAACCAGCTTGAACATCAGGAAGTTCACGATTCACGTATTGCTGAAGCCTGGCTTGGAGAATTTTGAGCATTATTTTACTAGCATGTGAGATGCGTGCAATTGTGTCA
>NW_011494837.1:2288790-2289515 GCF_000754665.1 Bison bison bison | reverse complement strand
GTGGTCACTGCTGAGTTTTCCAAATTTGCTGGCATATTGAGTGCAGCACTTTCACAGCATCATCTTTCAGGATTTGAAAGAGCTCAACTGGAATTCCATCACCTCCACTAGCTTTGTTCATAGTTATTCTTTCTAAAGCCAACTTGACTTCACATTCCAGGATGTCTGGCTCTAGGTGAGTGATCACACCATCGTGATTATCTTGGTCATGAAGATCTTTTTTTGTACAGTTTTCTGTGTATTCTTGCCACCTCTTCTTAATATCTTCTGCTTCTGTTAGGTCCATACCATTTCTGTCCTTTATCGAGCCCATCTTTGCATGAAGTGTTTCTTTGGTATCTCTAATTTTCTTGAAGCGATCTCTAGACTTTCCCATTCTGTTTTTTTTTTTCTCTATTTCTTTGCATTGGCCACTGAGGAAGGCTTTCTTATCTCTCCTTGGTATTCTTTGAAGCTTTACATTCATATGCTTATATCTTTCCTTTTCTCCTTTGCTTTTTGCTTCTCTTCTTTTCACAGCTATTTGTAAGGCCTCCCAGGACAGCCATTTTGCTTTTTTACATTTCTTTTCATGGCGAGGGTCTTAATACCTGTCTTCTGTACAATGTCACGAACCTCATTCCATAGTTCATCAGGCACTCTATCTATCAGATCTAGTCCCTTAAATCTATTTCTCACTTCCACTGTATAATCATAAGGGATTTGATATAGGTCACACCTGAATG
>NW_011494837.1:2256811-2288690 GCF_000754665.1 Bison bison bison | reverse complement strand
ATCTTTGGTTGCAAAGAATATAATCAATCTGATTTCGGTGTTGACCATCTGGTGATGTCCATGTGTAGAGTCTTCTCTTGTATTGTTGGAAGAGGGTGTTTGCTATGACAACTGCGTTCTCTTGACAAAACTCTGTTAGCCTTTGCCCTGCTTCATTCCGTATTCCAAGGCCAAATTTGCCTGTTACTCCAGGTGTTTCTTGACTTCCTACTTTTGCATCCCATTCCCCTATAATGCAAAGGGCATCTTTTTTGGGTGTTAGTTCTAAAAGGTCTTGTAGGTCTTCATAGAACCATTCAGCTTCAGCGTCTTCAGTGTTACTGGTTGGGGCACAGACTTGGATTATCATGATATTGAATGGTTTGCCTTGGAAATGAACAGAGATCATTCTGTCGTTTTTGAGATTGCATCCAAGCACTGCATTTTGGACTCTTGTTGACCATGATGGATACTCCATTTCTTCTAAGGAATTCCTGCCCACAGTAGTAGATATAATGGTCATCTGCCTTAAATTCACCCATTCCAGTCCATTTTAGTTCTCTGATTCCTAGAATGTTGATATTCACTCTTGCCATCTCCTGTTTGACCACTTCCAATTTGCCTTGATTCATGGACCTTACATTCCAGGTTCCTATGCAATATTGCTCTTTATAGCATCAGACCTTGCTTCTATCACCAGTCACATCCACAGCTGGGCATTGTTTTTGCTTTGGCTCCATCCCTTCATTCTTTATGGAGTTATCTTTCCATTGATCTCCAGTAGCATATTGGGCACCTACCGACCTGGGGAGTTCCTCTTTCAGTATCCTATCATTTTGCCTTTTCATACTGTTCATGGGGTTCTCAAGGGAAGAATACTGAAATGATTTGTCATTCCCTTCTCCAGTGGACCACATTCTGTCAGACCTCTCCACCATGACCTGCCCGTCTTGGGTGGCCCCACAAGGCATGGCTTAGTTTCACTGAGTTAGACAAGACTGTGGTCCTTGTGTTTAGATTGACTAGTTTTCTGATTATGGTTTGTGTGTCTGCCCTCTGATGCCTCTCACAACGCCTACCATCTTACTTGGGTTTCTCTTACCTTGGACAAGTGGTATCTCCTCACAGCCGCCCCTTCTGACTTTGAACATGGAGTAGCTCCTCTTGGCTGTCCTGCACCCATGCAACCACCACCCCTTGGACGTGGGGTTGCTCCTCTCGGCCGCCATCCCTGACCTCAAGCGTGGGCTTAGTTCATAGTAATTCTTCCTAAGGCCCTCTTGACTTCATACTTCAGAACGTCTGGCTTCAGGTGAGTGACCCCACTATTGTAATTATTAGGTCATTAAGATCTTTTTTGTATAGTTCTTCTGTGCATTCTTGTCACCTCCTTAATCTCTTCTGCTTCTGTTAAGTACTTACCATTTCTGTCAAAAAGTCACATGCACCTCAAAACTTTATTTTGTTATGTGCAAATGTTATCATTTAATTTTTTTTCTTTGTGTGTATAGGTGTACCTTTAATATTTTTTTCACAATTGTCATTGTTTTGTTTCCAAAAATTAAGTAAAATGTACAATAATGCTAGTTATGAGCTATTGTTACACTCTATCCCTTGCAAAGTTCAAGTTTCAAGAAGATAATTTTTATGAATTCACAGTTAGATGATGCAATTAAATAGGTATTTTGTTAATTTATTCATTAAATTCCACCATCAACTTGATTAATAATTCATTGTCTGAAGTGTCCTTGTGGAATGGCAGAAATTACCACTTAATTATTAATTGACATTTTTGATTTAGATATGATATAAAGTAGGAAGTTCCATGTTCTTAAAATATTTTTTTAGAAAGTAACATCATTTTTCATTAAGTAGTATTTTATTAACATATCTTAATACTGTTCTACACATTGCAAGAAAAGGAAACGTTACCTGTGTAGTTATTTGTTACATAAGTCATACTGATTTTAAGTAGATTTAAGACATCAACTCTCCAAATAATACAGTGCATTGTTCTGCATGATTATTCATAAAACTTGCTTTTTGTATATTTATCATGACTCTATAAACACAGAACCTATGAAATACATTTTAAAACAAGTTGAAAGCCAAAAAAGCAGTAAATTAAGATCAGAGACTGAAATAAAATATTACAAAATTCTGTTCTACATGCTTTCTCCAGAGATAGTCAAAACCTGAATGGACTTTAGTATTTTGTTTTGTTTTGTTCTCCATAGTCCTTTAAACACTGTTATTCTAATATATGGTTACATCTTGCTAAAATATTTGTTTAATTATCTAAAAATAATCTAAATCATCCCTTGACCATTTTCACACAATATATCTGTCCTGGACCAAAACTGTTTTAAATTAATTTTTTTTTCTTTTCTTTTCTTTTATTTTTAAACTTTACGTAATTGTATTAGTTTTGCCAAATATCATAATGAATCTGCCCTGCATACATAAAATTCCAAATTCTAGAATGTCTCTATTGTCATGTTATATAGCAGAAAGAAAAAAATATTTGCTTATACTTTACAAAGTATTCTGAGTAATATTTTGCTTCCCTAAATTTTGTCTGTTGGTTCAAAATAAATTAATATAAGTCAAATGCTAAGCATTTGATTTTGACATTCAAATAAAAAAGCAAATATATTTTATTCAATTACTCTATAAATCAATAAAAAAAATCCACAACATTGAGAACAAATTAGCAATAGGAAAAATATAACATGCAAAATTACTGAAACCTTCATAGTTATTTAAATGAAAATAGGTGAAAATAGGCCATGCTTTGGCCACCTGATGGGAAGAACTGACTCATTGGAAAAGACCCTGATGATGGAAAAAATTGAATGCAGGAGGAAAAGGGGATGGCAGATAATGAGATGGTTTGATGGCACCATGGACTCGATGAACATGAACAAACTCTTGGTGTTGGTGATGGACAAGGAAGCCTGGCATGATGCAGTATATGGGGTTGCAAAGAGTCAGACACAGCTGAACTACTGAACTGAACTGAACTGAATCCACAGGCACAATGCTAATTTTTGTTATATATATATGTGTGTATATATACATACATGTATGTGTGTGTATAATCACACACATAAAAGGTCTATATATATAATACATATGTAGCCACAATGAATGCAGTTTTTAAAATTTTTTATAGTTTAAACTATAAAGCAAAATACTAGTAATTAAACATTTTAGTTCTTATTATCTATCTATCTTTTTCAATAGCTGTTTTGGTGTGTTTTTTTTTTAAGGAATTTTCTTCAAATCTCAAATGCTTAAATGTTTATGTATCTACTTCTAGCAATGCAGTAATCAGGCTCTTAAGTGCCATCTTCTTTAAAATTAATAAAGCAAAATAAGTGGAAAAACTTCAATGTGCTGAAGTGTGAAGCAATAAAAAAATGCCTCTTCTTATTCACAGTATCATTTATCTTTGTTAAACTCCATGCCAAAATTGAGGTAGATGCAAAAACTTGAGCCTTTTTTTTGGTTAAGCAAAATAATACTGATTTCATAAAGGTTACTGATTTTTGCAAAAATCTTTAACTATAGCATCTGTCTTTTGGATGGAAAGACCTACAGATCTCATAAAATCTCCATCTTAAATTGTAATTTGTTTCACATTTAATGCCCATTTTCTGGCAACTTATAAACTATTAAGATTCTCTTGTTAAAAAAAAAAGATTCTCTTGTTAAAATCTGAATTAACTATAAAATAAAACATACAAGATTATGCTTCTTTCTGAACTCATTTAAATTCCCATGTCATGAGGTGATAGTTCATTTTAACTTATATGTCAGTCTCTCAGAATTTCAGAATACCAATAAATAAATTCATACCTTAAAAAATCTAGTTGTATATATAAATTAAAATTTAAACATTGTATGTTTGTTACCCCATGTCTCTTTTTGTTTGGAGGAGCATTTATCTGTTTTATATCCTTACCAAAATGGTAGAAAATTGTACATAAGAGAATTCCACTTGTTATAAACATGCCAGTTAATATTGTTTCAAAATCCTTACAGAATATACTTAGCAAAATAAGCAAGAGACAATTTGCTACTTAGATGGAAGTCAGTCTTTAAATTGAGGAAAACATTATTTTACAAGTAATCTGAAAAATATGAATAATTTAAAAATCATCCAATATCATTGTGAAAGAATATCAATTATTTAAAACATATACTATTCCTATTTTACAATGAAGTAGATTCAGTTTACTGCCCCTAAGTAACTTTGTTTAAATTTATCTGGCTTGCACAACAGAAGAACTGCCTTTTTAAAGATTTCATTATGGGAGGGTTGAATAGATGGAGCACAGAGAAGGTTTAGGGTGGTGAAATTATTCAGTATAGTATAAATATGATACTATATTGATAAATACATGTCACTCATCAATTCACGAATATATGAACAGATATTCAAACCCACTGAATGTATAACACCAAGAGTGAACTTTAATTTAAACTATGAATTTTATTTAGGTGATTATTGGTGTTTCAGTTCTTGAGATATTGGTGGTATCTCATTCTTCTCAAATGAAGACACTAACGGAAAGAGCTTGTCATGCTATAAGTCTGGCAATGCTTCCTACGGATCCCTGGATAATTACTAACATGATACTGTGGCATCATCATAATTAAATAAATTCCCTGAACTATCTTCAGTAATTCTGAAAAGAGTTACATAAACTCTTTAATTAGCATACCCTCCTTATAGAACTATTTGTGAGTGGAACTAGTGGGTTCTGAGATGAACAGTCTTATTAGATCAAGAATTCTTGTGAATGAAATATCACTAAATGTCCCTCAGTCTATTGTCTGTGGTGTAAAGTGCTCATTAGCACCAGAGCACAGTATCTCTCTTTGACAGGAAATCAGTGACTTTCTATAAAAACAGAAAGATCATAGCAGGCCTGAAACTCCCAATGCAGACATAATGTCTGCATCTTAAGGTCTTTTACTAAGTGCAAAGTGGCATATTTGAATCTTTGGCCAACTTCTAATGGTGTGTCAATATGATCACTGTTGAAGCTTCCCATAAAGGATAATCTGTTAAAAAAAAAAAAAGGTCCTCAATACATATTTGCTAGTTCAGTTCAGTTGCTCAGTCATGTCCGACTCTTTGTGACCCCACGGACTGCAGCATGCCAGGCTTCCTGATCCGTCAGTAATTCATGGAGCTTGCTCAAACTCATGCCCATCAAGTTGGTGATGCCATCCAACCATCCCATCCTCTGTTATCCCCTTCTCCTCCTGCTCCCAATACCTCCCAGCATCAGGGTCTTTTCAAATGAGTCAGTTCTTCACATCAGGTGGCCAAAGTATTGGAGATTCAGCTTCAGCATCAGTTCTTCTAATGAATATTCAGGACTGATTTCCTTTTAGAATGGATTGGTTTGATATCCTTGCAGTCCAAGGGACTCTCAAGAATCTTCTCTAACACCACAGTTCAAAAGCATCGATTTTTTGGTGCTCAGCTTTCTTTATAGTACGTTTTCTAATAAAGAGAAAAATGCATATTAATTCATTAACCCAATGCCTTATAAAATAATTTTAGAAGCATCACTGGAATGATAATTTTTATAATATCATTATAAATATCATTATAATATAATGATAATTTTTATAATGCTTTATAAAATAACTTTGGAAGCATCATCACTGGAAGTGACTTATTTATAATTTAGTTAATTTTTCTTTAGGGAAAATTAAAATTACTCTAAGTATATCAAAGCTATTTTTTGCTATTTCCAAATTATTTTATTTTAAAATTGTATGTGGATTGACATTATGGTCATATTGCTGCTATAAAAGCAATACTTGATTGCTATTCCAGAGATGAATATGTATTGAGAAAATGAAAATAATTTATTCAACATTTAAATAATCTATTTTTAAGACACCTTAATAACATCTAATTTTAAAAATATTAAAAATAGCTGAATTTATATTTTACATTTCATGATACATGTTTGCATTTCTAAAGAAACTGTGTTCTAATGTTCAGTACTTCTAGTTTTCCCTGAATTAAAAGTAAGTTTTGTTTAATGAAACATAAAAAGTAAAGCTTTTTACCTACTAAAAAGAAACTTTATTCTATTGAGAATAAAGTTTAAATTTTAGCTGCTATAATAATGGGACTGGCTAAAAAATATAATTTCAAAGTGATAGTACCAAAATATTAAGGGATCATCCCCTTTGGCAGTTGTAAACTCTTAGTTATTACTTTGGAGGTTTTAATCTCACACACAGAAAGAAAAAAGGACAATATAATCATGTTTAAACCACTGAAGAATTCTTGAAAAGACAAAGCACTAAAAGACTCTGGAACTCTAAATATCATCCCTTCATCACTGGTTTTGCTCCTGGAACATCTAATCCTACTATGGGCATATAAACTCCCATTGGGTAGATCTACTATGGACAATAACTATAAATTCTAGGCAAAATTCTGATCAAAATGACTATAAATTCTGGTCAAAACACACATGTGCATTCGAGCTCATGCACACATGCACGCATTAAAAAAAAAAAAAACAAACTATTTGTAGCCAGAGGAAAACATGGAAAATCATGCAGTTAACAGAGAAGTAAGCATTTTAAAAAGGATGTTCTTAGGTTAGACTGGGTTTTAATGTTTTTAATCTGAGGGAAGGCATTGATTAAATAGGGTAGCTATAACACTGATGTGAAATCCATAGTCTATATCTTAAGGAAACAGTGGACAGAATTTTGGGAAACCAGAGCTAGTGAAAATAGAGAAGACAACAGATAATTTGAAAGAAGTCAGAGAAATGTCCACTTCTTATGTATAAACTCTACCCAAACATCTTGGTGACTCCTTAAACGAGTAAGCATGGGACAGAATCCAAGTATCTCAGTTCAGTAGAAAGAAGGAAGACTTGGGACACTATCCAAAAGACAGAGTTTACACTTTGAATCCAATAAAAGTAATAATTTTATAAAATAATTACAAAAATTAAAATGTTCAGGATCTAAAATCTCCACAATGTATCATTTACAATGTCCAGGATACAATCACATATTACTCTTTAAATGAAGAAATATAAAAAAGTGACACAATCTAAAGGTAAAATTCAATCAACCAAGATAGATTCCCAGATAATTCCTGTAATTAGTTGACAAAAATTTTAAAACATTTTTTATAATTAGAGTAAAACATAATAAAAATGTCTAAAAGAATTTTTAAAAGATAGTAAATATCAACAAAGAAATAGAAACTGAAAAAAAAAAAACAAAACAGAAATTCTGAAACTAAAAATAAATAACCTGAAAAAAAATTTATCTGTGATTAGGTAGAATAGAAATGGTCCCTGCATATTGTAACAGCTGACATATCACAGAAGTGCACATGTGTTATATTATATTTAATCCTCCATGGTATTCAAGCATGTGCTAAAGTGTGATGTGACACGTCAGTAACATAATTTGTCATTGGGCTTTATTCAGCAAGTCCTTTAAAAAGAAGATATTTGTTGTGAATAATGGAGAACCTGGAATATTCTGTTCTGGGAGATTCCAAAGATGATTATACATATATGTGGTCAGTCACTCAGTCATGTCCAACTCTTTGAGGTCCCATGGACTGTAGCCCGCCCGGCCCCTCTGTCCATGGGATTTCCCAGGCAAGAATACTGGAGGGGGTTGCCATTTCCTCCTCCAGGTGATCTCCCCAACCCAGGGATCAAACCAGCATCTCCTTCATTGGCAGGCAGATTCTTTACCACTAGCGCCACTTGGGATATCCAGCTTTATTCAGTATTCCATATTGATTCTAAGTGAAAAACTCTATTCAGAGCTACGTATTTACCCCTGAAATTGTACTGCTGCTGCTAAGTCGCTTCAGTCATGTTCGACTCTGTGTGACCCCATAGACGGCAGCCCACCAGGCTCCCCCCATCCCTGGGATTCTCCAGGCAAGAACACTGGAGTAGGTTGCCATTTCCTTCTCCAAGGAAATTGTACTACCTTGGTTAAATGCTGTATTCTTTTAATAGTCAAATTCTTTGAGAAATTGATATGGATTTTCAAGAGATGGAGCAAGGACTCTCAAATGTCCAGCACTTAGATCAACAGACAGTTCTTTGAAAATGCCTTGATGAAGGCATTCATTTGAAAATAGAGATCAGACTATCTCTCCAAAAAACTCCTGTACAGCAAAATAAACAAAACAATGAACAAATCTACAGAATGGGAGAAATACATTTGCCAACCATATATTGCATAAAGCATTAACATACAAAATATATAAAGAAATGATACCACTTAATAAGAAAAAAATCAAACAAAAACTGTGCAAATGAACTAAATAGACATATTTTTACAGAACACATCCAAATGGCCAACAGGTACATTAAAAGCTCTTTAACATCACTAACCAGCAGGGAAATACCACCTTGAGTGTATCATATGGCTATCATCAAGAAGACAAGTGATAAGTGTTGGTGAGGATGTGAAGATAAGGGAACCCCTGAACAGCTATCAGTGGGAAATCTAAATTGGTCCATCCACTATAGAAATAGTATGACTGTTCCTCAACTTGATCCTCAAATGTTGTGTAAAAAAATCTCTAAGCTCATAGCAATTTCTGGTATTCACATCTCTTTATAACCTCTTCTCTTTGAATGCATGTAGGATCTGTGATTTGCTTCTACCAAGAAAATACAGCAAAGATGATGGAAGGGCACCTCCATAATTACATTAAACTATGTAAGATTCTATATTAGTAGAAGATTCACTGTGTAGACTTTCTCCCTTAGCTTTGTAGATGCAATTTGCTTTGTCATGAGAGTGCCGAGGGAAAAGGTCACATGGCAAGGAACTATAAGGGGTCTGAAACTGCCAAAGTTGGCTTCTAGTTGCAGAGGGCATTCTGCAGTTAATATCCAGGAAAAGGCAGTGGCCTCAGCCCTGCAGCCACAGTGAAATTCTCCAATTATCCAAGTGAGTTTAGAAGTAGATCCTTTCCTGGTCAAGCCTCCAGATGAAAGGCTGACTTCTTGATTCCAGTCTTATGAGACATTAAACAGAAGATTGAGCTAAATCATCTCCAGACTCTTCTCCTACAGAAACAGTGGGATAATAAATGTGTATTGAGGCACCATTTGTGGTAATTTGTAAGACAGCAATAGAAAACTTAAGTGCTATGCCTCATACATTTGTACTTTCAATATCTCCCCTAGTATCTTTCAGTTTTCACATGTTTCATTGTTTTTCTACATGTCTCTATAGGCACATGCCTGCTCAGTCAGGTCTGACTCTTTGTGACCCCATGGACTCTAGCCCACTAGGCTCCTCTATCCATGGATTTTTTAGGCAAGAATACTGGAGTGGTTGTCATTCCTTCTCCATGAGATCTTCCTGACCCAGGGGTCAAATCCATGTCTATGTCTCTTGCATATCCTGCATTGGCAGATGGATTCTTTACTGCTAGCACCACCTGGGAAGCCCACATACCTCTATAACAAATTTAATTTTTATTGGAATTTTTCAGGCTGTTTCAATGAACTATTTTGTTTATATTACATATATTTCATAAAGATACTAATGAACAATTTTATGCTTTTACTTCGGAGATAATTTTACCGATGTGGTGATACAGCATGACTTCCTATGTCAAAGTCACTTCCACTCAGTTGTAGATATATAGATAACTTTCTTCCCTGCTGATTAGTCTTTGAGAGTAATCTAATTTTCTGCTTTGGTGGATGAGTGAACTAAACAAATTCTCTCTTTTACAGACAAGCCTAAAAAAGAAGCATTTTTGATGGAAAATAATCAAAGTTTTAACTGTTACAGAAGAAGGTTGGAAAGTACATTTTCAGCTTTATTCATTCTATTCATGTCACCTTTCATAACAATTATGAAAAATGACAATGGAAGAAAAAACTTTTGAATATATATCTTTTTGTATTTTCTGTTAAGGACTACCTGAAATAATTGAGACCCCAAAAGTATTTAACAACTTTTAAAAATCAAACAGCTATTATGGACAAAGATTTTTCTTTAATAGGGTCTAGAGAATATAGTATAAAAACAGTATGTACAAATTCATTATTTCAACAAATATACATGGGTATACAGACTATCTAGAAAATATGAACTGATTATACTTATCACCCTAAGGGAGTATATAGAATAAGAAGAAAACCATGACACAACAATGACAAAATATACAGCAAAAATATAAGCCTCAAATCAGATAGAAATAAAATTTTATAAAATTTCATAGATTAAAATATATCCAATTATAGATTAAAGTATTGTTATAAAACAAAATTACTAATAAAAATGCTGTCAGAGAAACAAAAATTGCAGTCTAATGAATTGTGAAAAAAATTATTGAAAGTTTAAAAATCACTGTACCTCTCTCCCCAAATGATATAAAAGATATACATAATAATGATTCTGTATATACCATAACATCCTAATTGTGAGTGTGGATGTGAGTATGTTTAAATTTTAGGCAAAAAATCAACATAACCAATCAATATAAGATACTAGCGATTTTTTTAAAATTATGAAATTATTTGGATGATTCCATAAATAATTTAAACTATTATTACTAAATTATCAAATATAACCTAAAAATTGCCGTGGTATCATGGAGCAGAGCTGTACTTAAGGAGACTCATTCACATCTGAAGATCCTAGGTGTTGCCATAGCAAGAGGGGACTGGGCAATTTTGTTGGCGGGGATGAGTGTAATTTTAAAGTGAAATGGGAGGACATTTGTGGATTATATTTTCCCAATATATAGCAATATATATGCCATCATACATCATCTTCCTACAAAATGATACTGACATTTTTCCAAAAACGGAAAAAAAAAAGAGAGAGAGAGAAGGAGATACTAGTGTACCCTTCCCTTGAAATTTGGTGGACTTCTGTAATGTCCTTGATAAATAAAATGTGAAAGATATAGCACAGTGATTTACAAGTCATAAAGTTCGATGTAGCTTAAAACTTAATATCTCATTTGAGACCCATGTCTTGGGTGCCCTGAGATGACATATAAGAGTTATGCATACTTGAAAGACACCATGTTGGAGATAACATTTTTAGAAATCATATGGAGAAAGAAAGAGTCACCTGAGGAGTCATATTGTTTCAGACCCCAGCTGAATCTTTATAGCATCAGTGTCAGACAAGTAAAGTAACCCTGAAATATTCCAAACCCACCCTCTCAAGGTTTGTTTTTTTTTTTTTTCTCCTTCACTCCTAATGATTTTATTTTATTTTTTTTCTTTTTTAAAATTTTATTTTATTTTTAAACTTTACAATATTGTATTAGTTTTGCCAAAATTCAAAATGAATCCGCCACAGGTATACCCGTGCTCCCCATCCTGAACCCTCCTCCCTCCTCCCTCCCCATACCCTCCCTCTGGGTCCTCCCAGTGTACCAGCCCCAAGCATCCAGTATCGTGCATCGAACCTGGACTGGCGACTCATTTCATACATGATATTATACATGTTTCAATGCTATTCTCCCAAATCTCCCCACCCTCTCCCTTTCCATAAGAGTCCATAAGACTGATCTATACATCAAGGTTTGTTTTTTTCTAGACCTCCTACTGAGACACTTCAATTCAGTTCAGCTCAGTTGCTCAGTTGTGCCGACTCTTTGTGACATCATGAACCCCAGCATACCAGGCCTCCCTGTCCATCACCAACTCCCAGAGTCCACCCAAACAAATGTCCATTGAGTTGGTGATGCCATCCAACCATCTCACCCTCTGTCGTCCCCTTCTCCTCCCTCCCTCAATCTTTCCCAGCATCAGGGTCTTTTCAAATGAGTCAGCTCTCAGTATCAGGTACTGGAGTTTCAACATCAGTCCTTCCAATGAGCATCCAGGACTTATCTCCTTTAGGATGGACTGGTTGGATCTCCTTGCAGTCCAAGGGACTCTCAAGAGTCTTCTCCAACACCACATTCAAAAGCATCAATTCGTCGGGCTCAGCTTTCTTTATAGTCCAACTCTCAGATCCATACATGACTACTGGATAAATCATAGCCTTGACTAAATGGACCTTTGTTGACAAAGTAATGACTCTGTTTTGTAATATGCTGTCTAGGTTGGTCATAACTTTCCTTCCAAAGAGTAAGTGTCTTTTAATTTCATGGCTGCAATCACCATATGCAGTTATTTTGGAGCCCAGAAAAATAAAGTCTAACACAGTTTCCACTGTTCCCCATCTATTTGCCATGAAGTGATTGGACCAGATGCCATGATCTTCATTTTCTGAATGTTGAGCTTTAAACCAACTATTTCACTCTCCTCTTTCACTTTCATCAAGAGGCTCTTTAACTCTTCTTCACTTTCTGCCATAAGGGTGGTATCATCTGCATATCTGATGTTATTGATATTTCTCCCGGCAATCTTGATTCCAGCTAATGCTTCCTCCAGCCCATGCTTCCTCCAGCCAGCGTTTCTCATGATGTACTCTGCATATAAGTTAAATAAGCAGGGTGACAATAGACAGCCTTGATGTACTCCTTTTCCTATTTGGAACCAGTCTGTTGTCCATGTCCAGTTCTAACTGTTACTTCCTGACCTGCATACAGGTTTCTCAAGAGGCAGGTCAGGTCCTCTGGTATTCCCATCTCTTTCAGAATTTTCCACAGTTTATTGTGATCCACACAGTCAAAGGCTTTGGCATAGCCAATATTTTCAGCTGATGCCAAATAATTTCACATGTACTTCTACTGATGATCACTAATTATGCACACGTAAACATTTTCAGATACTCATATCAAAGTTTAAATTTTAGTAAATATGTGTTCTTGCATATACAGACACTTGACGATATTTGGAATGAGTATTTGTCAATGTGGTAGTATTTCATTTTACTGTCCATGATATGCCAGATATTTCTATCTTTGAGATAACTATAATTGTTATAACTATTATTAAAATATTCTAAGGACTTGGCATGATATTTTATTTAAAACACTCCTATCCTTCTAGAGCTAAAGCATGAGTGTTCACAATGTGTGCTTAGAGCTCTAGAGAGTAGAATGATTGAACTACCTATTTCAGATGTCTATAATAGTTTGGCTTATCTGAAACATACTAATCAATCATAGCAATCTTCTCCACTGAGCCCTGAAGAGGCTTCACAACACTTCTCAACACACCATGCTGGCAATTGCTATCAATATATCTTAGCCAGCACTGGAAATGAAACATATTTTTCCGTCTTTAGAACTACAAACCTACAATAATAGCTACTCTCCTGATATAGCTGTACAGATATAAGACATGCTCAGAATAGGCATTAAGATGCAAATCTTCTAGCTTGTCTACTTTTAACAGGACAAGGAACTGTTAGAGTTATGTGAGTATATTTCTATTATTTTGTTATAAGTTCTCCTCTTTAGAGGCATGTACATATAACTTGTATGTATGACTTGTTTTTGCCAGTGAAATGTAAGCAAAAGTGTTTTATGTCTCTGAGCAAGTTGGTCTCGCCATCCCTTGTCAATTTTGAGTTATTTAAGTCACAACAACCTTAATCAGCTTGAGTCTAGAGTGACTACCTTGAGAAGAACTCCCTCTGCCAAAATTTTGATACTTTGGGTGGAGTAGAAGAGGAATAAAACATATTATTTTATGCCAGTGAGATAGAAAATCATTTGTTAAAGAAAATGATGCAATACCAAGTCTTTCATAACTAATTCAGAAACTGGTATCTAGATGTGAGTTACTGCCATTGAAAATAGTAACAGTGATTATAACTAAGAGACGTCTTTGACATAGGGGCTAGGCATCTGGTAGCTCGTGAGCTACTATCAGAGACTGGAAATCTGGTGATCCATAATGCTCAGTGGAAAATGAGTAAAGTGTCTCTCATAGTAGAGTGTATTATTAATGAGTTAATATTTCTAGGGAAAGAAAGATTATTTTTCAGCATTTTTTTCTGGTTTATGTCAGCTATGCTTGGCCACGTATTTGAAAAGTGATTACCGAAATAGTGTAGGACTCCCAAAAGTTGGAGTTGATATCTATGAATTCACTCTCTCGTAGAAGAAATAAAAAATACAGCCAAACCATAATTATCAAACATTTCAGGACTTTTGCAATTAATCAAAAGCACAGAAAACATGAAATGCATTTATTCAAGAAAAACTATAAACCTTGGTAAGAGCAGTGGGGTCTGGCATTTTACTTGGAGTAAATCTCCATCTCCCATCCCTAGAGCCTTGATGTGTTGCTCATGAGGGCTGACTCTTTTGAAGCCTGTTAAAAAAAAAAATCATCAGGAAAAAGGTAATATATTGATGCCCTTTGAAAAGCCCCATTCCAACTTTGTTACTATTTGATCTTACAACTCCCTGGAAAAAGCCCTACCTCTAGGGGCTTTTGAAAACAATAGCAATCAGCACAAAACTTATGTGCAAACAAAAATCTACATATAGATGTTTATCCATAATTGGTAAAAACTTCAAGAAACCAAGGTATCTTTCAATGAGTGGGTAAATAAATAAAAATTAATGATTCATTTATACAATGTGTATTATTTAGAGAAGAGAGGAAATGCCTTTCCAAGCTACAAAAGACAGTTTAGTCTTATAACACATATTTCTAAATGAAAGAAGATAGTATACAAAGGTTAGATTTTATATGGATTATATTATGTCAATCTGGAAAAGGTGAAACTATACCTTTGGATTTAAAAGATCAGGATTAAAATATCAGGAGTTGCCAGAGGTTTGAAGTGAGGAGGAAGATGGAACAAGTGAAGCACAGGGGATATTTTTAAGATAGTGAAACTATTTGTTCAATACTGTCTCAGTGGATACATGACATTATGCATTTGTCAAGATGGTGACTGCAGCCATGAAATTAAAAGATGCTTGCTCCTTGAAAGAAAAGTTTGACCAACATAGTCTGCATATTAAAAATCAGCCACATTACTTTGCCAACAAAGTTCCGTTTAGTCAAAGCTATGGTTTCCCCAGTAGTCATGTATGGATGTGAGTGTTGGATTATAAAGAAAGCTGAGTGCCAAAGAATTGGTACTTTTGAACTGTGGTGTTGGAGAAAACTCTTGAATCCCTTGGACTGCAAACAGATCCATCCAGTCCATCCTAAAGGAAATCAGTCCTGAATATTCATCAGAAGGACTGATGCTGAAGCTGAAGCTCCAATACTTTGGCCACCTGATGTGAAGAACTGACTCATTTGAAAAGACCCTGACACTGGGAAAGATTGAAGGCAGGAGGAGAAGGGGACGACAGAGGATGAGTTGGTTGGATGACATTTTCGACTCTATGGACATGAGTTTGAGTAGGCATTGGTGATGGACAGGGAAGCCTGGCACGCTGCAGTCCATGGGGTAGCAAAGAGTTGGACATGACTGAGCGGCTGAACTGAACTGAACTGAATAAAACTTTACAGCACACAGAATGAACATTAATATATATAATTATAAAATAATTTTGCAGGTCAGGAGATCTCAGACTGGAATGCACATTATGGCAGAATGGTCTAACTGTATTAGAAACATAGGGGAATATCTCATAGAAAGGAGTGAGAAAAAGACACTGAGCTAATAATTTCTTAAATGTGTAGAAGCATCTCAGACTGAAGGTAAAGAAAGACTATAGAAACTTTATACTCTTTAAATATGTAATAATGTGTTTATAATCAAGTAAAAGCTAATGATTCTGAAACCACTATATATTTAACTGGCATTGAACAATTAAGTAAATTGATGGCACATGGTTACAGGTAGGTTTCTAACTATAATAAGTAGCAGATAAATGAAATAAGGTTAAAATGATCCATATTGTAATAGAATGGAGTTGGGTAGCTCTATATTAATTTTATGTTTAACTAAATATAGATGTGGCTAATTACATATAGAAGTGTTCATAGATATATCTTGATAACATGCACCCTTGATATTATGTGAGGGTAATGCCACTTTATCTTCACTGTCTTCCCCCCAAACCTCAACCTCAATGTAATCATGAGAAATTTATCAAACAAATTTTAATGGAGGGGATTCTACTAAAGAGTAATAATCCACACAGTTCAAAATTGACAAGATCATCATAAAAAATGAAAAACTGTGCAACTGTCTCATTCATGGAAAAACCTACAAAAATATTATTATTAAATATAAAAGTTAAATATAAAGTGGAATTCTGAATTTCGCCTGGACAGGAAAAAAAGACATATGTTAAAACCAAATGAATTTGAATATAACATGGATGTTATTAATAGTTCATACTGATGTAGTATGCCAGCTATTTCATTGTAACCAATATGCCATATTAATGTCAGAAGTACAATGTAATTTTGGTTGTATTTGAAACTGAGTGTGAGGTATATGGGAAAATCTGTACTTTTTATAAATGTATAATATTTTTTTGATTTAGATAGATGTCACACACAAAATTCATCATTTCAAGATATACACTTCAAGAGTTCTTAGTATTCAGTGCTATATAACAGCTATCACTATATAATTTCAGAATATTTCTATGAACATAAATTCTGTACATATTTAGCATTTAGTCCCTATTTCTTTCTCTTTCCCCAGTCATCTCATGGCAAATACTAATTGACTGTCTTCATAAATTTGGCTACTTTTAATATTTCATATGAATAGAACCATATACTGCTACTGCTAAGTCGCTTCAGTCGTGTCCAACTCTGTGCGACCCCGTAGACGGCAGCCCACCAGGCTCCCCCGTCCCTGGGATTCTCCAGACAAGAACACTGGAGTGGGTTGCCATTTCCTTCTCCAATCCATGAAAGTGAAAAGTGAAAGGGAAGGCGTTCAGTGGTGTCCAACTCTTCGTGACCCCCTGGACTGCAGCCCACCAGGCTCCTACGTCCATGGGATTTTCAAGGCAAGAGTACTGGAGTGGGGTGCCATTGCCTTCTCAAGAACCATATAATACATGGTCTTTTAAGTTTTTTTTTTTCTTTCACTTAGCATAAGGTTTTCAAGATTTCATGCTGTAGTAACACTTTCATCATTTTTTATGCCTGAATAATACTCCATTTTGAAGATATTCCACACTTCATTTATCCATTTGATCAGTTTGCAGGCATTTTGATTGCTTTCATTTTTAGCTATTGAAAATAATGCTGTTAATAACATCATGCACAAGTTTTTTGTGAAAATATGCTTTCATTTATCTTAGATACATACGTAGGTGTGGAATTACTGACTCAATAATCCTATGTTTAAGTTTTTGAAGAACTGCCAAACTATTTTGAAAAGTGGCTACACAAATTTACACTCCTATGAGCAATGTACAACAATTACATTTTTTCTACTTCCTCACCAATACTTTGGAGAAGGCAATGGCACCCCACTCCAGTACTCTTGCCTGGAGAATCCTAGGGACAGCAGAGCCTGGTGGGCTGCAGTCCATGGGGTCGCTAAGAATCAGACACAACTGAGCTACTTCACTTTCACTTTTCACTTTCACGCATTGGAGGAGGCAATGGCAACCCACCCCAGCACTCTTGCCTGGAAAATCCCGTGGACGGAGGAGCCTGATAGGCTGCAGTCCATGGGGTTGTGAAAAGTCGGACACCACTGAACAACTTCACTTTCACTTTCACCAATACTTGCTATCATCTGACTTTTTAATTCCAGCTGTCATAATAAGTTTAAAGTGGTATCTCAATTTGGTTTTGATGGTATTTTCCTTTGGAGTATTTCTATGTGCTTGTTGACCATTGTATACCTTTGAAGAAATTGCTATTCAAATTTTTTATCCTATTTAAAAAGTAGTTGTCTCTTTTTCACTGACTTGAAACTTCTTTATATTCCAGTTACATTAGAACTTTTACTTTCTGTTTGCCATTGTTGTTGCTTTTGTTTTTGTTGATTTACAATGTCATGTTAGTTTCAAGCATATAGCAAAGTTAATCAATTATAAATATATGTACATATACTCTTTTTAAGATTCTTTTTCATATTGGCCTTTACAGAGTATAGAGTAGATTTACTTGTGCTATACAGTAGGTCCTTATTAGTTATCTATTTTATATATAGTACTATGTATACATCAATATCAATCTCCTAATTTATACCTCCCCACTTTATAGCCCCTTGTGATTATATAATAATCTTATATAATAATCACAAGTTAGTTTTCTATATCTGTAATTCTATTTCTATTTTGTATTTAAGTTCATTTGTACCATTTTTTAGATTACACATATAAGCAATATCATATATCTGTCTTTCTGTATTTGACTTACTTCACTCAGTATGACAATCACTACCTGCATCCATGTTGATGCAAATGGCATTATTTCATTTGCTTTTATGGCTGAGTAATATTCCATTGCATATATGTACCAAATCTTCTTGACCATTCCTATATCAATGGACATTTAGATTGCTTGCCTGTCTTGGCTATTGTAAATACTGCTGCAATGAACAGTGGAGTGCATGTATCTTTTCAAAGTATGGTTTTCTCTGGATATATGCCTAGGAGTGGGATTGCTGGATCATATAGTAGCTCTATTTTTAGTTTTCTAAGGAACCTTCATACTATTCTTTATAGTGACTCTACTAAGTTATATTCCCACCAACAGTATAGGAGGGTTCCTTTTTTCTACACCCTCTCCAACATTAATTTTTATAGATTTTTTGATGATGGCCATTCTGATCATTGTGAGGTGCTACCTCATTGTGATTTTAACCTGTGTTTCTTTGTTGGTTAGCAATGTTGAACATTTTTTCATATACCTATTGGCCATCTATATTCTTTGGAAAGTGTCTATTCAGGCGGGCTTTCTGGGTGGCTCAGACGGTAAAGATTCTGCCTACAATATGGAACACCTGGGTTAGATTGCTGGGTTGGGAAGATCCCCTGGAGAAGGGCATGGCAACCCACTCCAGTATTCTTGCCTGGAGAATCCCATGGACAGAGGAGCCTGGCAGGCTATGGTTTATGGAGTTGCAAAGAGTCAGATACAAATGAGCGACTAAGCACAGTACAGCACAGAGTGAATAAAACATTCACTTTTCACTGTTCAGTTATTCTGCCCATTTTTTAGTAAGGTTGCTATTATTTTGATATTGAGTTTTATGTGAAGTTTATATATTCTGGATCTTAGTCTTATTGGTCGAATCATTTACAAGTATTTTCTCACAACCAGTAGGTTGTGTTTTCATCTTATGAGTAGTTCCCTTGTTGTGCAAAAGGTGTTTTTTTTTAATTAATTAATTTATTTTAATTGAATGCTAATTACTTTACAATATGGCGGTGGCTTTTGCCATGAAAGTGAAGTCGCTCAATCGTGTCCGACTCTTTGCGACCCCACGGACTGTAGCCTACCAGGCTCCTCCCTCCATGGGATTCTCCAGGCAAGCGTACTGGAGTGGGTTGCCATTTCCTTCTCCAGGGGATCTTCCCGACCCAGGGATCGAACCCTGGTCTCCTGCATTACAGGCAGACGCTTTAACCTCTGAGCCAGTTTGCCATACATTGACATTAATCAGCCATGAGTGTACATGTGTCCCCCACCCTGAAGCCCCCTTTCATCTCCCTCTCCTCAGGCTTGTCTTAGTGCACTGGCTTTGAGTGCCCTCTTTCATGCATTGGACTTGGACTGGTGATCTCTTTCACATATGGTAATAAATATGTTTTAATGCTCTTTTCTCAAATCATCCCTCCCTTGCCTTCTCCCACAGAATCCAAAAGTCTGTATTTTATATCTGTGTCTCTTTTGCTGTCTCACATATAGGGTCATCATTACCATCTTTCTAAAATCCATATATATGTGTTAGTATACTGTATTGGTGTTTTTCTTTCTGACTTACTTCACTCTGTATTATAGGCTCTAGTTTCATCCACCTCATTAGAGCTGATTCAAATGTATTCTTTTTAATGGCTGAGTAATATTGCATTGTGTATATGTACCACAGCTTTCTTATCCATTTGTCTGCTGATGGACATCTAGGTTGCTTCCATGTGCTGGCTATTATAAACAGTGCTGCGATGAACAGTGGGGTACACATGTCTCTTTCAATTCTGCTTTCCTCAGTGTGTATGTCCAGCATGGGATTGCTGGGTCATATGGCCATTCTATTTCCAGTTTTTTAAGAAATCTCCATACTGTTCTCCATAGTGGCTGTACTCTTTTGCATTCCCACCAACAGTGTAAGAGGGTTCCCTTTTCTCCACATCCTCTCCAATGTTTATTGTTTGTAGACTTTTTGATGACAGCCATTTTGATGGGTGTGAGATGGTACGTCATTGTAGTTTTGATTTGCATTTCTCTGATAATGAGTGATGTTGAGCATCTTTCCATGTGTTTGTTAGCCACCTACATGTCTTCTTTGTAGAAATGTCTGTTTAGTTCTTTGGCCCATTTTTTGATGGGGTCATTTATTTTTCTGGTATTGAACTGCATGAGCTGCTTGTATGTTTTTGAGATTAATTCTTTGTCAGTTGTTTCATTTGCTATTATTTTCTCCCCTTCTGAAGGCTGTCTTTTCACCTTGCTTATAGTTTCCTTCGTTGAGCAAAAGCTTTTAAGTTTAATTAGGTCTCATTTGTTTATTTTTGCTTTTATTTCCATTACTCTAGGAGGTGGATCATAGAGGATCCTGCCGTGATTTATGTCGGAGAGTGTTTTGCCTATGTTTTCTTCTAGGAGGTTTATAGTTTCTGGTCTTACATTTAGATCTTTAATCCATTTTGAGTTTATTTTTGTATATGGTGTTAGAAAGTGTTCTTGTTTCATTCTTTTACAGGTGGTTGACCAGTTTCCTAGCAGTTTTCCCAATATTTTCCACTTGTTAAAGAGATTGTCTTTTCTCCATTGTATATTCTTGCCTCCTTTGTCAAAGCAAAGATGTCCATATGTGTATGGTTTTATTTCTGGGCTTTCTATTTTGTTCCATTGATTTATATTTCTGTCTTTGTGCCAGTACCATACTGTCTTGATGACTGTAGCTTTGTAGTATAGTCTGAAGTCAGGCAGGTTGATTCCTCCAATTCCATTCTTTTTTCTCAAGAGTGTTTTGGCTATTCAAGGTTTTTTGTATCTCCATACAAATTGTAAAATTATTTGATCTAGATCTCTGAAAAATACTGTTGTAGCTTGGTAGGGATTGCATTGAATCTATAGACTGCTTTGTGTATTATACTCATTTTCACTATATTGATTCTTCTGATCCATGAACAATGATATATTTCTCCATCTTTTTGTGTCATCTTTGATTTCTTTCATCAATGTTTTATAGCTTTTTATATATAAGTCTTTTGTTTCTTTAGGTAGATTTATTCTTCAGTATTTTATTCCTTTCATTGCAATGGTGAATGGAATTGTTTCCTTAATTTCTCATTCTGTTTTCTCATTGATAATGTATAGGAATGCAAGGGATTTCTGTGTGTTAATTTTATATCCTGCAAATTTACTACATTCATTGATTAGTTCTAGTAATATTCTGGTGGAGTCTTTATGGTTTTCTATGTAGAGGATCATGTCATATGAAAACAGCAAGCATTTTACTTCTTCTTTTCTAATCTGGATTCCTTTTATTTCTTTTTCTTCTCTGATTGCTGTGGCTAAAACTTCCAAAACTATGTTGAATAATAGTGGTGAGAGTGGGCACCCTTGTCTTCTTCCTGACTTTAGGGGAAATCCTTTCAATTTTTCACCATTGAGGATAATGTTTGCTGTGGGTTTATCATATAGGGCTTTTGTAAAGATGTTGAAGTATGTTCCTTCTACACCTGCTTTCTGGAGGGCTTTTATCATAAATAGGTGCTGAATTTTGTCAATGACTTCCTCTGCATCTATTGAGATAATCATATGGCTTTTATCTTTCTTTTTTTTTTTAGTGTAGAGTATCACAATGATTGATTTGTGAATGTTAAAGAATCCTTGCATCCCTGGAATAAAGCCCACTTGGTCATGACATATGATCTTTTTAATATGTTGTTGGATTCTGTTTGCTAGAATTTTGTTGAGGATTTTTGCATCTATGTTCATCAGTGATATTGGTCTGTAGTTTTCTTTTTTTGTGGCATCTTTGTCTGGTTTTGGTATTAGAGTGGTGGTGGCCTCATAGAATGAGTTTGGAAATTTACCTTCCTCTGCAAATTTCTGGAAGAGTTTGCATAGGGTATGTGTTACTTCTTCTCTAAATTATGGTAGAATTCACCTGTGAAGCCATCTGGTCCTGGGCTTTTGTTTGTTGGAAGACTTTTGATCACAGTTTCAATTTCCGTGCTTGTGATGGGTCTGTTAAGATTTTCTGTTTCTTCCTGGTTCAGTTTTGGAAGGTTATACTTTTCTAAGAGTTCATCCATTTATTCCAAGTTGTCCATTTTATTGGTGTATAGTTTCTGATAGTAGTCTCTTATGATCCTTTGTATTTCTGTGTTGTCTGTTGTGATTTCTTCATTTTCATTTCTAATTTTTTGGCTTGATTCTTCTCCCATTTTTTATTAACGAATCTGGCTAATGGTTTACCTATTTTTTTTTTGTCTTCTCAAAGAACCAGCTTTAAGTTTTCTTGACTTTTTCTATAGTCTCCTTTGTTTTTTTTTTTTTTTTTTTCATTTATTTTTGCCCTAATTTTATTATCTCTTTCTTTCTACTAACCCCAGGGTTCTTCATTTATTCTTTTTCTAGTTGCTTTAGGTGTAAAGTTAGGTTAGTTATTTGATTTTTCTCTTGTTTCTTGAAATAAGCTTGCATTGCTATGATCTTTCCCCTTATTACTGCTTTTACTGAATCCCATAGGTTTTGGGTTGTTGTGTTTTCATTTTCATTCATTTCTATGCATATTTTGATTTCTTTTTTGATTTTTTCTGTGATTTGTTGGTTATTCAGAAGTGTGTTGTTTAGCCTCCATATGTTTATATTTTTAATAGTTTTTTTTTTTTTTCTTTCTTTCTTTCCTGTAGTTGACATCTAATCTTACTGCATTGGGATCAGGAAAGATGCTTTAAAAATAATTTCAATTATTTTGACTTTACCAAGGCTAGATTTATGGCCTAGGATGTCATCTATACTGGAGAATGTTCCATGTGCACTTGAGAAAAAGATGAAATTCATTGTTTTGGAGTGAAATTCCCTATAGATATCAATTAGTTCTAACTGGCCCATTGTATCATTTAAAGTTTGTGTTTCCTTACTAATTTTCTGTTTGGTTGATCTATCCATAGATGTGAGTGGTATATTAACATCTCCCACTATTATTGTGTTACTGTTAATTTCTCCTTTCATACTTCTCAGCATTTGCCTTACATATTGTGGTGCCTTTATGTTGGGTGTATATATATCTATAATTGTACTGTCTTCTTCTTTGATTGATCCTTTGATCATTATGTAGTATCCTTCTTTGTCTCTCCTCACAGCCTTTATTTCAAAGTCTATTTTATCTGATATGAGTATTGCTACTACTGCTTTCTTTTGTTCTCTATTTGCATGAAATATATTTTTCCAGCCCTTCATTTTCAGTCTGTATGTGTTCCTTGTTTTGAGATGGGTCTCTTGTAGATAGCATATATAGGGGTATTGTTTTTGTATCCATTCAGCAATTCTTTGTCTTTTGGCTGGAGCATTCAACCCACTTACATTTAAGGTAATTATTGATCAGTATGATCCCATTGCCATTTACTTTGTTGTTTTGGGTTCGAGTTTATAAGCCTTTTCTGTGTTTCCTGTCTAGAGAAGATCCTTTAGTATTTGTTGAAGAGCTGGTTTGATGATGCTGAATTCTCACAGCTTTTGCTTGTCTGAAAAGCTTTTGATTTCTCCTTCATATTTGAATGAGATCTTTGCTGGGTACAGTAATCTGGGTTGTGGGTTTTTCTCTTTCATCACTTTAAGTATGCCCTGCCATTCCCTTCTGGTCTGAAAATTTTCTGTTGAAAGATCAGCTGTTATCCTTATGGAGATCCCCTTGTGTGTTATTTATTGCTATTCCCTTGCTGCTTTTAATACTTGCTCTTTGTGTTTGATCTTCTTTAATTTGATTAATATGTGTCTTGGGGTGTTTCACCTTGCGTTTATTCTGTTTCTGAGTCTCTGGGTTTCTTGGACCTGGGTGGCTATTTCCTTCCCAATTTTAGGGAAGCTTTCAACTATTATCTCCTCAAGTATTTTCTTATGCCCTTTCTTTTTGTCTTCTTCTGGGACTCCTATGATTCAAATCATAGGAGTTTAACATTGTCCCAGAGATCCAAATGACAGAGACAAATGAAGGTTGTCTTCATTTCTTTTAATTCTTTTTTCTTCTCTGCTTAATTTATTTCCACCATTCTATCTTCTACCTCACTTATCCTGTCTTCTGCCTCAGTTATTCTACTGTTGGTTCCCTCCAGAGTTCTTTTGATCTCAGTTATTACATTATTCATTATTGATGAACTCTTTTATTTCTTCTAGGTCCTTTTGAAAAATTTCTTGCATCTTCTCAATTCTTGTCTTTAGTCTATTTCTCTGTAACTCCATTTTGTTTTCAAAGATTTTGGATCATCTTTACTATCATTATTCTGAATTCGTTTTCAGGTAGACTCCCTATCTCCTCCTCTTTTGTTTGGTTTGGGGGGCACTTATCATTTTCCTTTACCTGTTGATTATTTCTCTGCCTTTTCATTTTGTTTAGATTGTTGTGTTTGGGGTGGACTTTCTGTAGGCTGGAAGTTTGTGGTTCCTCTTTACTGTGGAGGTTGCTCCCTGTGGGTGGTGTTGGACTAGTGGCTTGTCAAGTTTTCCTGGTTAGGAAAGCTTGCATCTGTGTTCTGGTGGGTGTAGCTAGATCTCTTCTCTCTGGAGTGCAGTGATGTGTCCAGTCGTGAGTTTTGGGGTGTCTATGAGTTTGGCATGGCTTTGAACAGCCTATATTTTAATGTTCAGGGCTGTGTTCCTGCATTGCTGGAGAATTAGCATGAAATGCCTTGCTCTGGAAGTTGTTGGCTCTTGGGTAGAGCTTGGTTTCAGGGTAGGTATGGAGGATGAGCTGTTGTCAATTAGTTTTCCCTGGAATCAGGAGTTTTCTGGTGTTCTCAAGTTTTGGATTTAAGCATCCTGCCTCTGGTCTCAGTCTTATTCTTACAGTAGCCTCAAGACTTCTCCATCCATACAATACAGATGATAAAACATCTAGGTTAATGGTGAAAAGATTCTCCACAGTGAGGGACACCCAGAGAAGTTCACAGAGTTACACAGAGAAGAGAAGAGAGAAGAGGGAGACAGAGGTGACCAGGAGGAGAAGAGAGGGTGTCAAAGGGAGTGAGAGAGCAATAAATCCAGTAATCAATTCCCTATGTTCTCTCCACAGTCTGGAACACCCAGAGAGGTTCACAGAGTTACACAGAGAAGAGAAGAGGGAGGAGGGAGACAGAGGTGACCTGGGGGAGAAAATGGAGAGTCAAAAGGGGAGAGGGCAGCAGGCCAGTAATCACACCCCTAAGTGAAAATGGATACTGAAAATTAGATTCTTAAAGATAAAAAAATTGATAACAAATTCCAGAAAGCAAAGATTAAAAATCTGGAGTAGAGGTTAGACTCTCAGAAATACAATATTAAAAATACAAAGCAAAATCAATCACAAAAACTATAATATATATACATATATATATATATGAAATTTGCTTTAAAAATAGGTCCTTTTTTTGCAAGGTAATAGTAGATTATAAAATGAAAATTAAAGTAGTAATAAAGAACTAAAAAATTAAAAAAATAAAAAATGATAATAGCAAAAATATATCTAGGAATTTCTCTGGAGCTATTGTGGGCAGTGTGGGGTCAGTTCAGTTTCAAATAGTTCCTTGTTTCAGCTTGTACTTCTTCTCAAGTTCTATAGGCCCCTTCCAATGCTTGCTCAACATTAACTACAGGGTTTTAATCTGTTGCACTTGTCACTTTCAGAGTGATTCCCTCTTCTTTGTTTATTTTGGCTTCCTCTGTCTGCAAGTCTCTTCAGTGTCTAATTTCTGCTCTGACACAAGGGGTGAAAGCTGGTCATTTATTTAGGCTCACTTGTTCAGTTGTGCTGTGGGGAGTGAGGAACACTGCAAGCAAATATCACTGGCGTGTGTGGGGGTGCTTGCAGTGTATGGACCACATTGGGTTTGCCTCAACTCACTGCAGGATGTGCTTTTGGGGTCTACACTGCTCAGGCTCCAGGTTGCTCTGCAGGGGTACTGTCCAAATTGGGCCCTACATTTCGTGCACTTCCCAGTTCTGAACTGCTTAGGTTCAAGTTCTCAGGTACTCCTCAAGGGCACAGACTCGGTTGGGCATGTGTTTTGTGCCCTTCCCAGGTCTGAGCAACTCAGGCGACCAGGTGCTTGGTGAGCACACTGTCCCAGGTGGACCATGCGTCTTAACCACCTCCCTGATCCTGGCCGTTTGGTTTCCCAGGTGCACTGTGAGAGCACTGACTCAGGTGTTCCATGTGTCTCCTCTGGTGAGCTGAGCTCAGGCTGTGACCCTCCTGGAAGATGTCAACTGTTCAGGATGCCGAGAAGACTTGGATAGCAACTGGGAGCTTGCTCATGGTTTGCTAGAAGATGCTGGTCTCTGGGACAAAGATTGCCTCTCACCTTCTGGCTCTGAATGTCGCAAGCCTGCCTTGCTGCCTCCAGTGGTGGGAGAGGGGCCTGTATGCAGCCAACTAGCTTTCCTTTGGTTCACTGAATTCTTTGTTCTGTGAGCAGGCCAGGCTGTACGTTAGGTTAGACCCTTTCTCAGAAAAGTTCTCTCTCTCTCTCTCTTTTTCCCCTCTCTCTGGCTATCCCACAGTTTGGGTTGCTATCTCATGTTAGGCCCCTCAGATTGTCCTCAGGGGATTCAGGTCTGGTCCTTACTTTAGGCATGCAACCCGTGTCTCCCTGTCCAGACCCCGCTCACTGGAGGCGGACGTGAGCGTCTGGTCTACTTCTCCTCTGGCAGTTTCAGTTAGGAGGGTATTCTGTATTTTTGTTTTTGTTTTTCTCCCAGTTACATTGCCTTCTGAGATTCCAAAACTCCCCACAGACCCAACGGTGAGAGGATTTCCTTTTATTTGGAAACTTCTGCTCCTTCACAACCAGCTTCCTGGAATGAATCTCTGTCCCTAACACTTTTTTATCTCATTTTGTCTTATATTTTGTCCTACCTCCTTTCAAAGAGAATGGACTGCCTTTCTGGGTGCCTGGTGTCCTCCGCCAGCATTCAGAAATTGTTTGGTGGAAGTTGCTCAGCATTCCAATGATCATTTGATGAATTTGTGGGAGAAAAGTGGTTTCCCCGTCCTATTGCTTTACCATCTTGGGACCACCCCATGCAAAAGCTTTTAAATGTGTGCCTGTTACCTTTGGTAGAAGACCTGAATCTGACATGAACACTGCCATAGCATGCTGGCAGCTATCATCTTGATAGGAGGTGGTTAAAATTGCATAAATTTGATGATATAAATATCTTAAAACTTTACATATAAGTGTATATATTGTAAACATGATTCAATATAGATTGAATATATACTTCAAATGTCAGTTAAATGGTTAAATATCTTTGCAGAACCAACATAGGTAGGATACATAAAAAGCAATCCAAATATCAGTTCAGTTCAGTTCAGTCGCTCAGTCGTGTCCAACTCTTTACAACCCCATGAATAGCAGCATGCCAGGCCTCCTGTCCATTACCAACTCCCAGAGTTTACCGAAACTCATGCCCATCGAGTCAGTAATGCCATCTAGCCATCTCGTCCTCTGTTGCCCCCTTCTCCTCCTGCCCCCAATCTCTCCCAGCATCAGAGTCTTTCCCAGTGAGTCAACTCTTCACATGAGGTGGCCAAAGTACTGGACTTTCATCTTTAGTATCAGTTCTTACAATGAACACCCAGGACTGATCTCCTTTAGAATGTACTGGTTGGATCTCCTGGCAGTCCAAGAAGTCTCAAGAGTCTTCTCCAACACCACAGTGCAAAAGCATCAATTCTTGGGTGCTCAGCCTTCTTCACAGTCCAACTCTCACATCCATACATGACCACTGGAAAAACCATAGCCTTGACTAGATGGACCTTTGTTGATAAAGCAATGTCTCTGCTTTTGAATATGCTATCTAGGTTGGTCATAGCTTTCTTTCCAAGGAGCAAGTGTCTTTTAATTTCATGGCTGCAATCACCATCTGCAGTGATTTTGGAGCCCCCAAAAATAAAGTCTGACACTGTTTCCACTGTTTCCCCATCTATTTGCGATGAAGTTATGGGGCCAGATGCCATGATCTTCATTTTCTGAATGTTGAGCTTTAACACAACTTTTTCACTCTCCTCTTTCATTTTCATCAAGAGACTTTTTAGTTCCTCTTCACTTTCTGCCATAAGGGTGGTGTCATCTGCATATCTGAGGTTATTGATATTTCTCCTAGCAATCTTGATTCCAGCTTGTGCTTCTTCCAGCCCAGCGTTTCTCATGAGGTACTCTGCATATAAGTTAAATAAGCAGGGTGACAATAGACAGCCTTGATGTACTCCTTTTCCTATTTGGAACCAGTCTATTGTTCCATGTCCAGTTCGAACTGTTGCTTCCTGACCTGCATATAGGTTTCTCAAGAGGCAGGTCAGGTGCTCTGGTATTCCCATCTCTTTCAGAATTTTCCATAGTTTATTGTGATCCACACAGTCATAGGCTTTGGCATAGTCAGTAAAGAAGAAATAGGTGTTATTCTGGAACTCTTTTGCTTTTTCCATGATCCAGTGAATGTTGGCAATGTGATCTCTGGTTCCTCTGCCTTTTCTAAATCCAGCTTGAACGTCTGGAAGTTCACGGTCCACGTACTGCTGAAGCCTGGCTTGGAGAATTTTGAGCATTGCTTTACTAGTGTGTGAGATGAGTGCAATTGTGCAGTAGTTTGAGCATTCTGTAGCATAGCTTTTCTTTGGGATTGGAATTAAAACTGCCCTTTTCCAGTCCTGTGGCCACTGCTGAGTTTTCCAAATTTGTGGACAGACAGTGCAGAAGCATGGCTGAGAGGAGCTACCCCTCACCGAAGTTCAGGTGTGGTGGCTGAGAGGAGCTACCCCATGTCCAAGGAGTGGTGGCTGCGGGGGCACAGGATGGCCGAGAGGAGCTACTCCACATTCAAGGTCAGGAGGGGTGGCCTTCCCTCATCCAAGGTAAGGAGCAATGGCTGTGCTTTGCTGGAGCAGCAGTAAGGAGATACCCCACGTTCAAGGGAAGAGAAACCCAAGTAAGATGGTAGGTTTTGCGAGATGGCATCAGAAAGCAGATGCACTGAAACCATAATCACAGAAAACTAGCCAATCTGATCACACGGACCATATCCTTGTCTAACTCAATGAAACTAAGTCTTGCCATGTGGGGCCACCCAAGATGGACGGATTATGGTGGAGAGGTCTGACAGAATGTGGTCCACTGGAGAAGGGAATGGAAAACCACTTCAGTATTCTTCTCTTGAGAACCCTATGAACAGTATGAAAAGGCAAAATGATAGAATACTGAAAGAGGAATGGGAACATAGAAACTAGAATAAGTGGCACAGTGCAGTGTTATATGGAGCATGAAATATGGATCAATACTGCCTAGGTACAAATTTCCCTAGTAAAGTTAGGCAATTACTCTCTATGCTTGCATATCATTATTAAATGAAGATAAATAATAATTCTATGTAAAAATAATTGCTTTTCATGTTGAGTGAATTAAATTATGTGTGTGTACACATGTATAAACTATTTACAAGGGTTATCATACATAGTGATTGCTAATTAAAGATATTATTAATAATTTACTTTAGCCACATAAATTAATTACATATCAATAAGAATTAAAGGCATTTACATTACTATATTAAATGTCATATTCTCATCCACATTTGCAAAATTCCAAAATGCAGACTATTATATATATGATTTTGAATGTTGCCTTTAGCATGAATCACAGTCATTCCATCTCAATTTATTGCTATTTTCCATGATCATTGCTTATGTCTGAGTTTCATCACTTTTGATGACTAAAATATATTTTGCTATTCTATAGATTCAATGTATTTTACTCTATCAAGCAAAAGTAAGATACAAAACAATGACAAATAGAAATAATATGTTGATAACTCCATACAAGGTGCTTAAAACAATCATCCCGCAGTTTTTATGATGATTTCCTGAAAGCATTATATCACACTGTTCTATTTTTCTTTTATATTTAATAAATATGCTATAGCTTATGGAATTAAACTCTCAGTGTTTATAACAATATAAAATAACTTCCCACTACATAGCAGTTATTTATTTTCCTTTGCCTTAAATATTTCCACTATTTCAAACCATATTGACATAAAAATTACAGCATTAAATATTTTTTGTAACTGTAACTAGTAGCCCAGAGAATTCAGGATGAAGACAACATTCAGTAAAGTAAGTGGTTTTATTAATACTCTTTACCAGAATTGTTATTGACATAGTGATATAGAATTTGCTTAGATCATTTTAAATTGGTACTTTTCAAACTCTGAAATTTGACTTTGTGTCATCACACAGTGTTTAACTGTAATTTTTAAATGAAATGGTAGTTACTATGGGCTTTAATATGATATAAATATCATCTCTCATCCACCCTTGACCCTAACACCCAGATACACATGGCCATTCTATGGCCTAAACATATGTGATCTTTTTGGTTCAACCTCACTGAATTATTTTTATATCCTATACCTATATTCGTGCATTTTCTCAAGATTTTCACTCTGAAATAAATTCTACACCAGTATTACCTGATGATGCCTTCATGTACACATATTCAAGATTTTAATTCTCATTTAAAATATGATGGTGTTGAGCTCCTATGCAATATTCAATTTTATTAAGGAATAAGCAGATATATATTTTTCTACAGGTAACTTCTGTGAGAGTGACAGAGGATATAGTAGAATAAGCATTTCAAAATTAGATAGAAAAAATATATTTAAGTGCTTTTTTAACTCTTTAAAATATGTGATCTTGGGAAAATTCATTAATTTTTCTGAAAATACACACTTCATAAATAAAAGTTAAATTATAAAAGAACAAACTATTAAGAATTAAAATGAAGAGGTACCTGAAATCATTAAATATGCATTTATAATTTTATAATATGTTAATTAAAATAATGCAACATATTTCTTGTACTATCTTAAATATTCAAAGAATTTTAATAATATATTTTTGAAACCATTTGGAACATAAAAGGCTTAGTAATAAAAATATCTACCCTAATTGGAAAAACAAATTAATTATAATAATTAATAATTTTAGCCAATATAATTTTAAATGAATTCAAATAAATTATTAGCAGACATTTAATTTCAGTGATTAAAATTTCTACACTTCTTTAGCTTTCTAAACAAAAATATTTATTTATTTACTTTTTAAAAAAGCAAATTAACATTTCACATTGCTAAATAATTTAAATTTTCTATATACTATTTATGAGAACTTCCTCTATACTCTGTAAACTAATCTATTATGACTCTACTAGAATACTATAGTTTATGAACACATACTTTTCTATGCATTTAAGAAATACTACAGTATTTTTTAAAAATAAACAAATGGGACCTAATTAAACTTAAAAGCTTTTGCACAACAAAGGAAACTATAAGCAAGGTGAAAAGACAGCCTTCAGAATGGGAGAAAATAATAGCAAATGAAGCAACTGACAAACAACTAATCTCAAAAATATACAAGCAACTCCTATAGCCAACTCCAGAAAAATAAATGACCCAATCAAAAAATGGGCCAAAGAACTAAATAGACATTTCTCCAAAGAAAACATACAGATGGCTAACAAACACATGAAAAGATGCTCAACATCACTCATTATCAGAGAAATGCAAATCAAAACCACTATGAGGCACCATTTCACACCAGTCAGAAT
>NW_011494837.1:2247274-2256711 GCF_000754665.1 Bison bison bison | reverse complement strand
ACAAGCAATAAATGCTGGAGAGGGTGTGGAGAAAAGGGAACCCTCTTACACTGTTGGTGGGAATGCAAACTAGTACAGCCACTATGGAGAACAGTGTGGAGATTCCTTAAAAAACTGGAAATAGAACTGCCTTATGATCCAGCAATCCCACTGCTGCACATACACACTGAGAAAACCAGAAAGGAAAGAGACATGTGTACCCCACTGTTCATCGCAGCACTGTTTATAATAGCCAGGACATGGAAGCAACTTAGATGTCCATCAGCAGATGAATGGATAAGAAAGCAGTGGTACATATACACAATGGAGTATTACTCAGCCATTAAAAAGAATACATTTGAATCAGTTCTAATGAGGTGGATGAAACTGGAGCCTATTATACAGAGTGAAGTAAGCCAGAAAGAAAAACACCAGTACAGTATACTAATGCATATTATGGAATTTAGAAAGATGGTAACAATAACCCTATATACGAGACAGCAAAAGAGACACTGATGTATAGAAGAGTCTTTTGGACTCTGTGGGAGAGGGAGAAGGTGGGATGATTTGGGAGAATGGCATTGAAATACATATAATATCATATATGAAACGAGTCGCCAGTCCAGGTTCGATGCATGATACTGGATGCTTGGGGCTGGTGCACTGGGATGACCCAGAGGGATGGTATGGGGAGGGAGGAGGGAGGAGGTATCAGGATGGGGACACATGTATACCTTTGGTGGATTCATTTCGGTATTTGTCAAAACCAATACAATATTGTAAAGTTTAAAAATAAAATTAAATTTAAAAAAATAAAAGTAATCTAATAGTAAAGGATAAAAAAAAAAAAAGTGTTAACTCAAATAAACCTCAAGTTGCACTTTGTGGAGTGTTGGTCATTTTTTAAACTACCAACATATACATATATATTTTAAAGACTCCTTTTAACAATATAACAATTTGGAATACAATTCTTAAAAAATGTCAAAAGTATTTGTTTTCATACTTGTTGACATAAACACTGGCAGGTGAAATACAGTGTCCTCTATATTCTAGGGAATACCTGTTTGTAATAACTGCCAAATATTCCTGCTAAGTTGCAATCTGTTGAGGCTTCATCAGACAGTTCTGTTTAGTTCATCGCTCAGTCATGTCCGACTCTTTGAGATCCCATGAACTGCAGAACACCAGGCCTCCCTGTTCATCAACTCCCAGGTTTACCCAAACCCATATCCATTGAGTCAGTGATCCCATCCAACCATCTCATCCTTTGTTGTCCCCTTCTCCTCCTGATCTCAATCATTCCCAGGATCAGAGTCTTTTCAAAAAGTCAGCTCTCCGCATCAGGTGGCCAAAGAATTGGAGCTTCAGCTTCAACATCAGTCCTTCCAATGAACACCTAGGACTAATAACTTTTAGGATGGACTGGTTGGATATCCTTGCAGTCCAAGGGACTCTGAAGAATCTTCTCCAACACCACCAACAATATTTCAGTGCTCAGCTTTCTTTATAGTTCAACTCTCACATCCATACATGACTACTGGATAAACCATAGCCTTTACTAGAAGGACCTTCGTTGACAAAGTAATGTCTTTGCTTTTTAATATGCTGTCTAGGTTGGTCATAATTTTCCTTACAAGAAGTAAGTGCATTTTAATTTCATGGCTACAATCACCAAGGCAATGGCAACCCACTCCAGTACTCTTGCCTGGAAAATCCCATGGACGGAGGAGCCTGATGGGCTGCAGTCCATGGAGTCGCGAAGAGTCGGACACGACTGAGCGACTTCACTTTCACTTTTCACTTTCATCCATGGAGAAGGAAATGGCAACCCACTCCAGCGTTCTTGCCTGGAGAATCCCAGGGATGGGGCAGCCTGGTGGGCTGCTGTCTATGGGGTCGCACAGAGTCGGACACGACTGAAGCGACTTAGCAGCAGTAGCAGCAGCAAAATAAAATCAGCCACTGTTTGCACTGTTTCCCCATTTAAATACCATGAAATGATGGGACAAGATGCTATCATCTTCATTTTCTGAATGTTGAGCTTTAAGCCAACTTTTTCACTCTCCCCTTTCACTTTCATCAAGAGGCTCTTTAGTTCTTCACTTTTGCCACAAGGGTGGTGTTATCTGTGTATCTTAGGTTATTGATATTTCTCCCAGCAATCTTGATTCCAGCTCATGCTTCCTCCAGCCCAGTGTTTCTCATGATGTACTCTGCATATAAGTTAAATAAGCAGGGTGACAATAGACAGCCTTGATGTACTCCTTTTCCTATGTGGAACCAGTCTATTGTTCCATGTCCAGTTCTAACCGTTGCTTCCTGACCTGCATACAGGTTTCTCAAGAGGCAGGTCAGATGGTCTGGTATTCCCATCACTTTCAGAATTTGCCACAGTTTATTGTGATCCACACAGTCAAAGGCTTTGGCATAGTCAATAAAGCAGAAATAGATGTTTTTCTGGAACTCTCTTGCTTTTTTGATGACCCAGCAAATGCTGGCCATTTGATCTCTGGTTCCTCTGGCTTTTCTAAAACCATCTTGAACATCTGGAAGTTCATGGTTCACGTATTGCTGAAGCCTGGCTTGGAGAATTTTGAGCATTATTTTACCAGCGTGTGAGATGAGTGCAACTGTGTGGTAGTAAAGCATTCTTTGGCATTGCCTTTCTTTGGGATTGGAATGAAAACTGACCTTTTCCAGTCCTGTGGCCACTGCTGAGTTTTCCAAATTTGCTGGCATATTGAGTGCAGCACTTTCACAGCATCATCTTTTAGGATTTGAAATAGCTCAACTAGAATTCCATCTCCTCCACTAGCTTTGTTCATAGTGATGCTTTCTAAGGCCCACTTGATTTCCATTCCAGGATGTCTGCCTTTAGGTGAGTGATCGCACCATTGTGATTATCTGGGTTGTGAGATCTTTTTTGTACAGTTCTTCTGTGTATTCTTGCCACCTCTTCTTAATATCTTCTTCTTCAGTTAGGTCCATACCATTTCTGTCCTTTATCAAGCCCATCTTTGCATAAAATGTTCCCTTGGTATCTCTAATTTTCTTGAAGAGACCTCTAGTCTTTCCCATTCTGTTGTTTTCCTCTATTTCTTTGCACTGATCATGAGGAAGGCTTTCTTATCTCTCCTTGCTATTCTTTGGAACTTAGTATTCAGATGCTTATATCTTTCCTTTTTTCCTTCGCTTTTAGCTTCTCTTCTTTTCATAGCTATTTGTAAGGACTCCTCAGACAGTCATTTTGCCTATTTTCATTTCTTTATCTTTGGGATGGTCTTGATCCCTCTCTCCTGTAGAATGTCATGAACCTCCATCCATAGTTCATCAGGCACTCTGTGTATCATATCTAGCCCCTTATATATATTTCTCACTTCCACAGTGTAATCATACAGGATATGATTTATGTCACACCTGAATGTTCTAGAGGTTTTCCCCACTTTCTTAATTTTAAGTCTGAATTTGGCAGTAAGGAATCCCTTAGAAGAAATGGAGTATTCATCACAGTCAACAAAAGAGTCTGAAATGCAGTACTTGGATGCAATCTCAAAAACGACAGAATGATCTGTTTCCAAGGCAACCCAATCATATCATGTTAATCCTAGTCTATGTCCCGACCAGTAACACTGAAGAAGCTGAAGCTGAACGGTTGTATGAAGACCTACAAGATCTTTTAGAACTAACACCCCAAACAGATGTCCTTTTCATTAAAGGGGATTGGAATGCAAAAGTAGGAAGTCAAGAAACACCTGAAGTAACAGGCAAATTTGGCCTTGGAGTACAGAATGAAATAGGGCATAGGCTAATAGAGTTTTGCCAAGAGATGGCCCTGGTCATAGCAAACATGCTCTTCCAACAAAACAAGAGGACTCTACACATGGATATCACCAGATGGCCAACACCAAAATCAGATTGACTATATTCTTTGAAGCCAAAGATTGAGAAGTTGTATACACTCAGCAAAAACAAGACCGGGAGCTGACTGAGGCTCAGATCATGTACTCCTCATTGCCAAATTCAGACTTAAATTGAAGGTAGTGGAAAAGACCACTAGACCATTCAGGTATAACCTAAATCAAACCCCTTATGATTATACAGTGGAAGTGAGAAATAGACATAAGGGACTAGAACTGATACACAGAGTGCCTGATGAACTACGGACAGAGATTCGTGACACTGCGTAGGAGACAGGGATCAAGACCATCCCCAAGAAAAAGAAAAGCAAAAAAATAAAATGGTTTTCTGAGGAGGGCTTACAAATAGCTGTGAAAAGAAGAGAAGCAAAAAGGAAAGGAGAAAAGGAAAGATATACTCATTTGAATGCAGAGTTCCAAAGAATAGCAAGGAGAGATAAGAAAGCCTTCTTCAGTGATCAGTGCAAATAAATAGAGGAAAACAATAGAATGGAAGAGACTACAGGTCTTCAAAAAAAATTAGAGCTACCAAGGGAACATTTCATGCAAAGATGGGCTAAGTAAAGCACAGAAATGGTATGGACCTAACTGAAGAAGAAGATATTAAGAAGAAGTGGCAAGAATACACAGAACTGTACGAAAAAGATCTTCATGACCCAGATAATCTTAATGGTGTGATCACTCAACTAGAGCCAGACATCCTGGAATGTCAAATCAAGTGGGCCTCAGGAAGTATAACTATGAAGAAAACTAGTGGTGGTGGAATTCTATTTGAGCTATTTCATATCCTAAAAGATGATGCTGTGAAAGTGCTACGCTCAATATGTCAGCAAGTTTGGCAACCTCAGCAGTGGCCACAGGACTGGAAAAGGTCAGTTTTCATTCCAATCCCAAAGAAAGGCCATGCCAAAGAATGCTTGAACCACTGCATAATTGCACTCATCTCACACGCTAGTAAGTAATGCTCAAAATTCTCCAAGCCAGGCTTCAGCAATACGTGAACCATGAACTTCCAGATGTTCAAGATGGTTTTAGAAAAGCCAGAGGAACCAGAGATCAAATTGCCAACATTTGCTGGGTCATCAAAAAAGCAAGAGAGTTCCAGAAAAAACATCTATTTCTGCTTTATTGACTATGCCAAAGACTTTGACTGTGTGGATCACAATAAACTGTGGCAAATTCTGAAAGTGATGGGAATACCAGACCATCTGACCTGCCTCTTGAGAAACCTGTATGCAGGTCAGGAAGCAACAGTTATAACTGGACATAGAACAATAGACTGGTTTCACATAGGAAAAGGAGTACATCAAGGCTGTCTATTGTCACCCTGCTTATTTAACTTATATGCAGAGTACATCATGAGGAACGCTGGGCTGGAGGAAGCATGAACTGGAATCAAGATTGCTGGAAGAAATATCAATAACCTCAATTATGCAGATGACACCACCCTTATGGCAAAAGTGAAGAAGAACTAAAGAGCCTCTTGATGAAAGTGAAAGAGGAGAGTGAAAATGTTGGCTTAAAGCACTTTACTTTTTTGGGGTCCAAAATCACTGAAGATGGTGTGTAGCAATGAAATTAAAAGGCACTTACTCCTTGGAAGGAAACTTATGACCAACCTGCTGCTGCTGCTGCTAAGTCACTTCAGTCGTGTCCGACTCTTAGTGACCCCATAGACAGCAGCCCAGCAGGCTCCGCCGTCCCTGGGATTCTCCAGGCAATAACACTGGAGTTGCTTGCCATTTCCTTCTCCATTTCATGAAAGCAAAAAGTGAAAGAAAATTCGCTCAGTCGTGTCCGAGTCTTTGCGACCCCATGGACTGCAGCCAACCAGGCTCCTCCACCCATGATTTTTTCCAGGCAAGAGTACTGGAGTGGGGTTCCATTGCCTTCTCCAACCTAGATAGCATATGAAAAATCAGAGACATTACTTTGTCAACGAAGGTCCATCTAGTCAAGGCTATGGTTTTTCCAGTAGTCATGTGTGGATGTCAGATTGGTCTATAAAGAAAGCTGAGCAGCAAAGAATTGATGCTTTTGAACTGTGGTGTTGGAGAAGACTTTTGAGAGCCCTTGGACTGAAAGGATATCCAACCAGTCCATCCTAAAGGAGATAAGTCCTTGGTGTTCATTAGAAGGACTGATGTTAAACCTGCAACTCCAATATTTTGGCCACCTGATACAAAGAGCTGACTCATTTGAAAAGACCCTGATGTTGGGAAAGATTGAAGGCAGGAGGAGAAGAGGACAACAGAGGATTAAATGGTTAGATGGCATCATGGACTCAATGGACATAGTTTGGGTAAATTCTGGGATTTGGTGATGGACAGGGAGCCCTAGAGTGCTGTAGTTCTTGCGGTCACAAAGAGTCAGACACGACAGAGCAATTGAACTGAACTAACTGACTTGGCAATAAGGAGTTCATGATATGAGCCAGAGTCAGCTCCTGGTCTTGTTTTCCTGACTATATAGAGCTTCTCCATCTTTGGCTGCAAAGAATGTAGTCAATCTGATTTTGATGTTGGCCATCTGGTGATGTCCATCTGTAGAGTCTTCTCTTGTTTTTTTTTTTTTTTGGAAGAAGGTGTTTGTTATGACCTTGGCATTCTCTTGGCAAAACTCTATTAGCATTTGCCCTGCTTCACTCTGTACTCCAAGGCCAAATTTGCCTGGTACTCCAGGTGCTTCTTTACTTCCTACTTTTGCATTCCAGTCCCCTATAACCAAAAGGACATCTGTTTGGGTGTTAGTTTAAAAGGTCTTTTAGATCTTCACAGAATCTTTCAATTTCAGCTTCTTCTGTGTTACTGGTCAGGACATAGACTTGGATTACCATGATATTGAATGGCTTGCCTTGGAAACAAACAGAGATCATTCTGTCGTTTTTGAGACTGCATCAAAGTATTGCATTCCCAACTCTTTTGTTGATTATAATGGCTACCCCATGTCTTCTAAGCGATTCCTGCCTACAGTAGTAGATATGATGGTCATCTGAGTTAAATTCACCCATTTCAGTCCATTTTAGTGAAGGTTAATTGCTTGCATTTGTTATTTTTGTATAAAAGAAGCCATAATTTAGTGTTCTGTTAGTGTGTAAGAAATAAGAAGATTCAAACCAATCTATATAATTATGATTCTTTCTCACCTATACGGACACGGACACACACAATATCTCATTATCATAAAGTTATTAATAATATATTTTCTTGAGCAGTCTCATATCTTAAAATGTGTCCTGAGTTCTTAGAACTACTTGTTTGTTATAAGCAGTCACAACTAAGTCTTTTCCAAGTTAATATTTCTCTAATGATCCCAAGGGAATTATATAAGAGGTAAAATGGCACTTTCAAAAGTATGCTAAAAGTAAAAATGCTAAAAGTAAAACTAGTGTATCAAATGAGACTACTGACCCATCTAAGCTAGTGTTCTATATCTTATAGTCACTAAATATATTTTAATTGCTTTATGAGCTGTAAGCTAAATGATCTTCCATGTGTATTTGCTGTGGTAATCCCTATGTCTCACAAGGCAGGACTAATGGGTATTAATGACATGCATATGTCCAGAATGGATGCCAAATGCATTTTTTCAATAAGGAATTTTAGGTTAAGAATCTTTCTCTGCCTAATAACATTTAATTTTGTACAATAAGAACCCATTTCCAGCCAGCAATGTTGTGTGTGTGTGCTTGGTTGCTCAGTTGTGTCTGACTATTTGCAGCTGCATGGAATGTAGCCCATCAAGCTTCTCTGCCTCATGGACTTTTCCAGGCAAGAATATTAGAGTCAATTTCCATTTACTATTCCAGGGGATCTTCCCAACCCAAGGATCAAATATGCAGCTCTTTCATCTCCTATATGAGCAGGCATATTTTTTTTACCACTATCCCCACCTGGGAAGACATATTTGTATAGTTAAGAACCCATTTCTAGCCAGTAATTTTTTAAATTTAAATTTATTTATTTTAATTGGAGGCTAATTACTTTACAATATTGTATTGTTTTTTTCCATATATCAACATGAATCTGCCACGGGTGTACAAAATGTTACGCTCAAGTGGTTTTCTTTACATCCTTCTTTCAAATTACCACTATTCATTAAATATTTATAAGTTTCACTGGTAGAATTTTACTACCATAATTTTATTTGTTAAAAATCTATTATATTCATTTTAGTTTAGTCTCTCAGTCGTGTCTGCCTCTTTTCGACCCCATGAATTGCAGTACGCCAGGCCTCCCTGTCCATCAACAACTCCTGGAGTTTACTCAAACTCACGTTCATCACGTCGGTGATGCCATCCAGCCATCTCATCCTCTGTCGTCCTCTTCTCCTCCTGCCCCCAATCCCTCCCAGCATCAGAGTCTTTTCCAATGAGTCAACTCTTCCCATGAGGTGGCCAAAGTACTGGAGTGTCAGCTTTAGCATCATTCCTTCCAGAAAACACCCGGGACTGATCTCCTTTAGAATGGACTTGTTGGATCTCCTTGCAGTCCAAGGGACTCTCAAGAGTCTTCTTCAACACCACAATTCAAAAACATCAATTCTTCAGCGCTCAGCTGTCTTCACAGTCCAACTTTCACATCCATACATGACTACTGGAAAAAACATAGCCTTGACTAGATGGACCTTTATAGGCAAAGTAATGTCTCCGCTTTTGAATATGCTATCTAGGTTGGTCATAACTTTCCTTCCAAGGAGTAAGTGTCTTTTAATTTCATGGCTGCAGTCACCATCTGTAGTGATTTTGGAGCCGAAACAAAGTCTGACACTTTTTCCCCATCTACTTGCCATGAAGTGGTGGGACCAGATGCCATGATCTTCGTTTTCTGAATGTTGAGCTTTAAGCCAACTTTTTCACTCTCCTCTTTCACTTTCATCAAGAGGCTTTTTAGTTCCTCTTCACTTTCTGCCATAAGGGTGGTGTCATCTGCATATCTGAGGTTATTGATATTTCTCCCGGCAATCTTTATTCCTGCTTGTGCTTCTTCCAGCCCAGTACTGTCATGATATACTCTGCATATAAGTTAAATAAACTGGGTGACAATATACAGCCTTGACGTACTCCTTTAGTTAGTATTTATGCATTGAATGTTTCTTTTTGAAGACTTTCATGCTATTTTTCCTGGTAGTTTCATTCCAACAAAATGTGCATTTTCTCTGCACATTGAAAATGAGCAATGTTTGAATGAGCATGATTGAATAAAAAATGAGCTAGAAAATAATATTTTTAATCCATTGTATATTCTTGCACTTGGGTGATTATTTCCTTCCCCATTTTAGGGAAGTTTTCCACTATTATCTCCTCAAGTATTTTCTCATGGTCTTTCTTTTTGTCTTCTTCTTCTGGAACCCCTATGATTCGAATGTTGTAGCATTTAATATTGTCCTGGAGGTCTCTGAGATTGTCCTCATTTCTTTTAATTCGTTTTTCTTTTATCCTCTCTGATTCATTTATTTCTACCATTCTATCTTCTAATTCACTAATCCTGTCTTCTGCCTCTGTTATTCTACTATTTGTTGCCTCCAGAGTGTTTTTAA
>NW_011494837.1:2246460-2246935 GCF_000754665.1 Bison bison bison | reverse complement strand
TTAGTACAGAGAAGAGAAGAAGGAGGAAGGTAACAGAGGTGGCCAGAAGGATAAAAGGGGGGAATGAAAAGGAGGGAGACAGATGCAGCCAGTAATCAGTTGGTGCTGGGAAATCTGGTCAACCACTTGTAAAAGAATGAAACTGGACCACTTTCTAACACCATACACAAAAATAAACTCAAAATGGATTAAAGATCTAAACGTAAGACCAGAAACTATAAAACTCCTAGAGGAGAACATAGGCAAAACACTCTCCGACATACATCACAGCAGGATCCTCTATGACCCACCTCCCAGAATATTGGAAATAAAAGCAAAAATAAACAAATGGGACCTAATTAAACTTAAAAGCTTCTGCACATCAAAGGAAACTATTAGCAAGGTGAAAAGACAGCCTTCAGAATGGGAGAAAATAATAGCAAATGAAGCAACCGACAAACAACTAATCTCAAAAATATACAAGCAACTCCTACAG
>NW_011494837.1:2245808-2246360 GCF_000754665.1 Bison bison bison | reverse complement strand
GTATTTCTTCTCTCTGGAGTGCAATGAAATGTCCAGTAATGAGTTATGAGATGTCTACAGTTTTGGGGTGACTTTGGGCAGCCTGTATCTTGAAGCTCAGGGCTGTGTTCCTTTGTTGCTGGAGAATTTGCTTGGTATGTCTTGCCCTGGAACTTATTGGCCCTTGTGTGGTGCTTGGTTTCAGTGTCGGTATGGAGGCATTTGATGAGCTCCTGTCAATTAATGTTCCTTGGAGTCAGGAGTTCCCTGGAGTCAGGGTTTGGACTTAAGTCTCCTGCTTCCAGTTATCGGTCTTATTTTTACAGTAGTTTCAAAACTTCTCCTTCTATACAGCACCATTGATAAAACATCTACATTAAAGATGAAAAGTTTCTCTACAGTATGGAGAAGAGAAGAGGGAGGAGGGATTAGAGGTGACCCAAATGAGATGAGGTGAATCAATAGTGGAGAGAGTGGGCTAGCCAGTAGTCACTTCCTTATGTGCACTCCACAACTGGACCACTCAGAGATGTTCACGGGGTTATACAGAGAAGAGAAGAAGGAGGAAGGTAA
>NW_011494837.1:2224620-2245708 GCF_000754665.1 Bison bison bison | reverse complement strand
CAATCAAAAAATGGGCCAAAGAACTAAATAGACATTTCTCCAAAGAAGACATACAGATGGCTAACAAACACATGAAAAGATGCTCAACATCACTCATTATCAGAGAAATGCAAATCAAAACCACTATGAGGTACCATTTCACGCCAGTAAAAATGGCTGCGATCCAAAAGTCTACAAGCAATAAATGCTGGAGAGGGTGTGGAGAAAAGGGAACCCTCTTACACTGTTGGTGGGAATGCAAACTAGTACAGCCACTATGGAGAACAGTGTGGAGATTCCTTAAAAAACTGGAAATAGAACTGCCTTATGATCCAGCAATCCCACTGCTGGGCATACACACTGAGGAAACCAGAACTGAAAGAGACATGTGTACCCCAATGTTCATTGCAGCACTGTTTATAATAGCCAAGACATGGAAGCAACCTAGATGTCCATCAGCAGATGAATGGATAAGAAAGCAGTGGTACATATACACAATGGAGTATTACTCAGCCATTAAAAAGAATACATTTGAATCAGTTCTAATGAGGTGGATGAAACTGTAGCCTATTATACAGAGTGAAGTAAGCCAGAAGGAAAAACATAAATACAGTATACTAACGCATATATATGGAATTTAGAAAGATGGTAACAATAACCCGGTGTACGAGACAGCAAGGGAGACACTGATGTATAGAACGGTCTTATGGACTCTGTGGGGGAGGGAGAGGGTGGGAAGATTTGGGAGAATGGCAATGAAACATGTAAAATATCATGTAGGAAACGAGTTGCCAGTCCAGGTTCGATGCACGATGCTGGATGCTTGGGGCTGGTGCACTGGGACGGCCCAGAGGGATGGTATGGGGAGGGACGAGGGAGGAGGGTTCAGGATGGGGAACACATGTATACCTGTGGCGGATTCATTTTGATATTTGGCAAAACTAATACAATTATGTAAAGTTTAAAAATAAAATAAAATTAGGAAAAAAAAGAAAATAATATTTTTAAGAGTTACTTTAAATAAAAAAGGTGAAAACTGCAAGAATGAATAAATAGGTAGATGATTGATAGACAATTAGATGATAAACAGATAAATGATAGATGAGATGGATAATAGGTAGATAGAAGTGAAGCTGCTAAGTCATGTGCGATTCTTTGCAATCCCATGGACTGTAGCCTACCAGACTCCTCCATCCATGGCAAGAGTACTGGAGTGGGTTACCATTTCCTGCTACAGGGGATATTCCCAATCCGGGGATCAAACCCCGGTCTCCCACATTGCATGCAGACGCTTTACCCTTTGAGCCACCAGGGAAGTCCTGGTGGAAGATAAATGATAGATGAAAAAAGGGAGGGAGGAAAAGAGAAAGGAAGGAAGGAAGAAAATGAAATTCACCACAAAATTAAATTTAATGTACTGAGATAATTGGTAATGAAATATTGGAATGATTTTTGTTGTTGTTTCTACTTTACTACATTACCAAGTAAGATACCATCAGCATTTTTATAAGTTGTAACAAAATGAATGTAATAAAAATCCTACTTTTAGATATTAGTGCAAAAATTACAAAAACAGGTCATATATATATGACTTACACAGATAAATTTAATTTAAAATGGTGCACTGAGACAACCCAGAGGGATGGTATGGGGAGGGAGAAGGAAGGGGTTTTCAGGATGGGGAACACGTGTATGTATGGCAAAACAAATACAATATTGTAAAGTAATGAACCTCCAATTAAAATAAATATATTTATATTTAAAAAATAAAAATAAATAAAATAAACTTTTTTAATTTAAAATAAATAACTTTAATTTAAAATAAACTTTAAAAAAACTTTTAAAAGTGACTAATATTCTACATTGAAAGGTTAAAAATAAACTAGAAACACTTTATGTTGGCATGTATAAAAAATTAATTATCAACTTAGATGGCATATGACAACTTATGTTCATATGAAGCTCTTAACCAAAGGACTTTTTAGGTTTTTTTTTTTTTTTTAAGAAATCGGATGAATCTGGGGTCTGGACATCCAAATGTTGAAACTGATCTGTTAAGAAGCATTATGTGACCATGACAATGAAATAAACCCATCTGAACCTCAGTTTTCTAATTTAACAAATGAAGTTATTGAAGCAGATGACTCTCAGGGTTTTATCAACATCTAAAGTCCCAATAAGTAGTCATTCTCAATATTCTGTGCTTTTTATCTAATGGTTGAAGCCTTATATGTTCATGAAAATACCTCAAAAATGTAGCAAAGATCTACACAGTACTAAGAAAACTAATGGGTTTCAGAGATAGCTACAATATTTCCGCCTGTAGGAACTGTATACTTTGACTAAAACAAAGGTTCAATCTAATGAAATAATGTTAGTACTCGTGCTGTGATAAAACCTGATGATGTTACACTTGCTGAGAGAATGATGGATGTGACACATTATTATAATATTCATTTCGATGTTAAATTTTCAGTTTAAGTCTTTAAATCAGGTCAGAAACAATTTATGCACACCCATGTTTTTCTATTCTGTCAGTCATTATCTCTCCATTTTAGTGTGTGGTATCAAGCATTTGCCTGAGTTTCTAAAAGAAACTAATTAATCATGAAATCGGTTTTTGCCACGTTTTCAGGTGTAAATTCATTTATGCCATATCAACTTGAAAGCAAATGACTATACCTGACTGGAAAATGAACTGCGCTTTATCTCACTGAGTATTATGCAATAAGAATCATTCTCTGAAACAGCAAAGATTCCTTCAAACATATGTTCATGATTGAAATTGGGTTCTGTTTAGCATGGAAACTGTAAATGATATATTAGTGCTCCTTTGTTCTTAAAATAACCCAATTCTAATATTTAGGATTAAGGAATATTTAATTTCAGAAGACTATGCTTTTATTAAAGTATAGTGATTCTAGCGGTAAAGAACCCACTTGCCAAGGCAGGAGATGTAAGAGATGCTGGTTTGATCCCTGGGTCAGGAAGATCCCTTGGAGGAGGGTTGGCAACTCACTCCACTATTCTTGCCTGGAGAATCCCATGGACAGAGGAGCCTGGGGGCGGCCTACAGTCCATAGCGTCACAAAGAGTCAGACACGATAAGCGACTTAGCACACATGCATGCACATGGTTCTGATATAATTTTGATTTTAGTTTCTCAACTTTTGCTTTTTTTTTTCTTTTTTAGGGAAGAATATCTGTCTTGCATTCTAAATATAAATGTATAAATAGAATTGTGCAAATTATTTCCCATTAGAAGGTATAGCTGTATTCACCTTGCATCTGTGTTTCTGAAGCCAGAAAAGAAGGGGTAGTTATCTTTATTCCTTTCCATTAGCTATGGGAAGAGGCATGGATCTCAAGATGAAGGAATCACATCAGTTCATTAGCCCAGGGATTACAGAGAAATTGTTAACTTTGTAGACTCAGTCTTACCCTCTTCCTCTGCTCACTTCTCAAAAAATGAGAATTTTCTTTAGGTATTACTGGCTTAAAATCACAATTTTTGCCTTTTACTCTTCTAAATTAATCACTTAGACCCATCACAGTAAATTTAGTAAATATGAATTTTTTGACAAAAAGAAAGAGAAAGGTAAAAATCAACAGCATGCTTAACAGCCAAAATTGGTTATTGTTACCCTTTTTAAAAAATGCCTTATCACTATTTTCCATGACTTACTCTGGAAAGTTATTTGTACATTTAGAAGGCTACTATTATTCTGTTGGGGATGTTTTATACACTATTATAATTTACTACAAATATATCCCAAACTCCTTAGAACACTTCATGAGATAGTTTTTATGGCTATTTTTATGGCTGGTTTTTATAACTATTCCATAAGTTATAGTTAAATATATATTTATATATTTCTGTCACATTTTTAGATATTTAGGAAGTTTGATTTAGTCACTATTAAAATTATAATATCTCTGAATAATCTTTTAGATTACTTTGTATATAGTATGATTGCATCCAAGAACACATGTATTTGATTATTTTGATATGTATTTGCATTTACACTTAGAACATATTACACTTAGAAAAAGTGGAAGATAAAAAAAAAAGGCAAAAAAAAGAAAAACACAGTTTGTGGCATGTTAGGCTGAAAGATTCTTTCAAAGATAGCTCTGAGCAGCTGTTAACCATAGTAATTGCTTTGTGAAACAGTACAGTACCAGTTTCTTTTAGATGTGCAACCCATAACACTTTACTCTTCTCCTGGAATACTGTAAGATGAAAAGGAGATTTTTGAAGACCGGATAAAAATACAAAAATAACATCAAACAGCAAAGTGGGAAAAAGAAGTTTAAAGAGAGTTTTCAAATAAAATAAAAGTTCAAATAATCTTGACATTATAATGAGATCAGAAGATGTTTCAAGTTGGATTATATCATACAATCTTAAGCAAATAAACCAAAGTAAGATTTTATAATTAAACTGGTACTGTTTTAATTAAACAAATCATATGAATAAAGAGAAGCATGAAATGTTTCTATTTTTTTGAGAGTGCAAATTTTTATCTAAGCAGGTGCAGTGAAATTCATTCCTATAGAAAGGGTGATGGAATGATGTTCCCTGACTCTGAGCAAGAACAATAATTCACTTTTATCAGAGAATACTAAGATTAATGGTAGCAGCAGAAGAGATGTGATAAACAGTAAGGCAACTTTTCTTTTTGATTTTTATCAAAAACTATCTTTGTCTTTTTTTCTTCCATACCTTTCTGAAGTCTTAATTTCATTTTGTTGTATTACTATATATGTAATAATCATGTACACATAACTTAAAATACAGTTTAAACTATAGTGACAATACATCTAATCTTTCAAAAATATTTTCATGTGTAATATTCTATCATATATCACTATTTAAATCTTCTACTATAGTTCATATTTGTTTGCTTATTATTTCAAAAGCTGTAATGAACATCACATTTTTTATCACATCTAGGATCATGGTCTCCAGCTTGACTTCCAGATGTGAAATTATTCCACTAAGAGGTGTAAATTTTTTAAAAGTACATATTGGTAGATTACTTTTCAGAAAAGAAAGTGAAGATGCACTAAACCTGACATCAATCTAACATTTAGTTATATCATAAAGGTCTCCCTTAGGAAGTTTTTCTACTTATCTAGATTAGTGTTAATAATCCAGATCATCTATTGACTATGATGAGCTTTATCCAATTATTATCTCCTCCCTAGACTGTCCCATCTTAAAAATATTGGTTTATTAGTGAATTGGTTTATTAGTGACACTAGAAAGAAAAAAGGAAAATGGTACTTATGATACACATTTACCAATCTGTAATCTTCACAAGAGACCTACAAGTTGTTAAAGCCATATCTATTGTGCAGAACATATAAGTCATGGTCAATGAGATTAAATAAACTATGCAAAATAGCAACATTATCAGATGTTAAAGCGGGGATTTGTACCCAGCTACTTCTGAAGATTTAGTTGATTTTCTATTACACTGACTATCTTTTCCTCAAGGACCAGCTTCATGAAAAGTCTTACAAATGTCCCTCTCCATTTCTTCAATCTCTCTTTTGTCTTAGATGAGTGAAAATAATTTTCACATATTGTTATTTGTAGACCTAAGTGTGATTCTGAATCTTGTGCTTAGAATTCAAAACTTAACTTCATAACTTAATAGCTCTGTGAAACTTAGACTCTTCTGAACTTAGTTGTGCTAAGTTTATCTAAAATTTGTTGTGATAATAATACATCTAATTCACTAGGGTTGTCTTGAGAATTAAACTGTTAATATATACTGTGTGTTAGGACTAACACCTAACACACTGTATATTGAAGAAAGGTTTAAGGCAGAGGGAGAAGAGAGTGACAGTGGACTAGATGGTTAGATGGCATCACCAACTCAATGGACATAAGTTTAAGCAAGCTCTGTGAGATGGTGAAGGACAGGGAGGCCTGGCGTGTTGCAGCCTATAGGGTCGCAAAGAGTTGGACACAACTAAGAGGCTGAACAACAACAAGAACTAATAGCAATTTTATAAGTGCTACTGTGGTGTTGGAGAAGACTCTTGAGAGTTCTTTGGACTGCAAAGAGATCCAACCAGTTCATTCTGAAGGAGATCAGCCGTGGGATTTCTTTGGAAGGAATGATTTCAGCTAAAGCTGAAACTCCAGTACTTTGGCCACTTCATGCGAAGAGTTGACTCACTGGAAAAGACTCTGATGCTGGGAGGGATTGGGGGCAAGAGGAGAAGGGGACGACAGAGGATGAGATGGCTGGATGGCATCACTGACTCGATGGACGTGAGTCTCGGTGAACTCCGGGAGTTGGTGATGGACAGGGAGGCCTGGCGTGCTGCGATTCATGGGGTCGCAAAGAGTGGGATACAACTGAGCGACTGATCTGATCTGATCATAATAACCATGAATTTTTAATGGCTTTGGTTGTAATATTTTAAACCTACTCTTCAACTTCAAACACTTTTAGTGTCTTTAATATCTACAGAGTAAACAAAATCAAATTATTATCCTACACTTTTTATGGGGAATCTAATACTAAGTTGAAAAAGTCAGTAATAATTTAATCTTTAAGAAAAGTGGAAAACACTATGCCTAGGTATGACTCTTGTTTAGTTTCTCCCATTTTTATGACTGAGATTTGGTCAAATGAATAGCCAGTTTGAGGAAAACTAAGCTCTACTCTTTAAAAACATCAGGAATGTCAGGAAAAGTTCAAAGTGTAGAACACCTGAGATTTTGCTATTTTTGAGGATATCGCAAATAAAGATTTGAAGTTATATAAAAAAAAGATCAAGTAAGTTCAGTTCAGTTACTTAGTCATGTCCAACTCTTTGCTACCCCATGGACTGCAGCACATCATGCCTCCCTGTCCATCACAAACTCCCAGAGTTTACTCAAACTCATGTCCATTGATGCCATCCAACCATCTCATCCTCTGTCATCCCCTTCTCCTCCTGCCTTCAATCTTTCCCATCATCAGGATCTTTTCCAATGAGTAAGTTCTTCACATCAGGTGGCCAAAGTATTGGAGTTTCAGCCTCAGCATCAGTCCTTCCATTGAACGGTCAGGACTGATTTCCTTTAGGATGGACTGGTTGGAACTCCTTGCTGTCCAAGGGACTCTCAAGAGTCTTCTCCAACACCATGGTTCAAAAGCACCAATTCTTTGGTGCTCAGCTTTCTTTAGAGTCCAACTCTCACGTACATACATGACTACTGGAAAAACCATAGCTTTGACTAGACAGATCTTTGTTGGCAAAGTAATGTCTCTGCTTTTTAATATGGTGTCTAGATTGATGATAACTTTTCCTCCAAGGAGTAAGCATCTTTTAATTTCATGGCTGCAGTCACCCTCTGCAGTGATTTTGAAGCCTCCCAAAATAAAGTCTGTCACTCTTTCCACTGTTTCCCCATTTATTTTCTGGGAAGTGATAGAATCACATGCCACAATTTTAGATTTCTGAATGTTGAGTTTTAAGCCAACTTTTTCACTCTCCTCTTTCAAGTTCTTCTTCACTTTCTGCCATAAGGGTGGTGTCATCTGCATATCTGAGGTTATTGGTATTTCTCCTGACAATCTTGATTCCAGTTTGTGCTTCATCCAGCCAGCGTTTCTCATGATGTACTCTGCATATAAGTTAAATAAGCAAGGTCACTATATGCAGCCTTGATGTACTCCTTTTCCTATTTGGAACCAGTCTGTTGTTCCATGTCCAGTTCTAACTGTTGTTTCTTGACCTGCATACAGATTTCTCAGGAGGCAGATCAGGTGGTCTGGTATTCTCATCTCTTGAAGAATTTTCCACAGTTTGTGATCCACACCGTCAAAGGCTTTGCATAGTCAATAAGGCAGAAGTAGATGTTTTTCTGGAACTCTCTTTCTTTCTTGATGATCCACCAGATGTTGACAATTTGATCTCTGTTTCCTCTGCCTTTTCTAAATCCAACTTGAACATCTGGAAGTTCACGGTTCACATACTTTTGAAGCCTGGCTTGGAGTATAAAAGATTCATTAGTCAAAGACATTGAGCAGCTTCAAGGTAAGAGTTATCTATTAAAATAGAAGCAATGATAAAATATGTAAATTCTAAAAGACAGTTCTAGAAATGACTAATACAGAATCAACATTGCAAACATCTGCCCCAGTCATATGAAAGAACTTTAAGATGGAAAATGTAGTTGTTGGAACCGAACTATATGTCATTTAGCCAAGGAGAAGGTAATGGCAACCCACTCCAGTACTCTTGCCTGGAAAATCCCATGGGCGGAGGAGACTGGTAGGCTGCAGTCCATGGGGTCGATAAGAGTTGGACACAACTGAGTGACTTCACTTTCACTTTTCATTTTCATGCATTGGAGAAGGAAATGGCAACCCACTCCAGTGTTCTTGCCTGGAGAATCCCAGGGACTGGGGAGCCTGGTGGGCTGCCATCTAGGGGTCACACAGAGTTGGACATGACTGAAGTGACTTAGCAGCAGCAGCAGATGTTATGTGAGAAAGAAAACTATTATAACTAAAATCATATATATTACTTGCATAATTGAGCATAAGGAACCACAAATTAAGGAGGACCAAAAATGAAGTTGAAACTGGAAGATAAGTACCTTAGTATCTCAGAGGCTGAAGTCGCAATGCAGAACTTAGAGTCCTAAATTTTAACCAGACAGAGAAGGAAAAGGAAAAACCATTGTGTGATTAAAAACCATGGGGTGCTCACCTAATGGTAGAACACTCAAGTGCAACCCTCTTATCAAAGGGAAAATTGCTTAATAAAACAAATTTTAAAATCCTACTTTTCAGCAACTGCTTACAAAGAAGGAATTCTCTCTTGAACCACATAGAAGGTGGATGAAACTGTACATCCTGAACATTTGATACAAAAATACCCTCTATAAGTTTTGCATATACACTAACATGTGTAAATAGATAGCCAATGGAAATTTGCTGTATGATGCAGGGAACTCAAACAGGGGTTCTGTAATAACCTAGAGGGGTGGGAATTGGCAGGAGGCGGGAGGGAGGCTCAAGAAGGAGGAGACATAGGTACACCTGTGAATAATTCGTGTTGATGTATGACAGAAATGAAACCAATATTGTAAAGCAATCATCAATCAATCAGAAATAAATACTAAAAATATATGAAAAAATAGCAAAACTAAAATATTTCCACAATGGAAATAATTGCAAGAAACTTTTGGAAGAATAGACTCCAATGTAGACACTCAGAATTCCTGCCAAGTAATATCCACAAAATATAAGTTCATATTAAATACAATGGCCAATTTGCATATGGAAGGCTGTTCAAATAATAAAATAGAGGTGGAGTAAAACAAAAGATAAGGAAGAAAATTTTCTTAATTGAAAGTGCATTTTAGATTTTAAAGGATAATCATTATTCATGCCTATATATTTTTAATTGAGGATAATTGCTTTACAGTGTTGTGTGGTTTTTGCCATACAACAATAGGAATCAGTCATAAGTATACGTATATTCACTTCCACTTTAGCTGTCCTTCCCACTTTCCCGATCTCATCCCCCTAGGACATCACAGAGCACCAGGTTGAGCTCTCTGTGTTTTATAGCAACTTTCCATTACCTATCAATTTTACATATGGTTATATATATATATTTCAATGCTACTCTCTCAATTCATCCCACATTCTCCTTCCCCCACTGTGTCCACAAGTCCATTCTCTTTCTCTGTGTCTCTATTCCTACTCTGCAAATAGGTTCAACAGTACCATTTTTTTCCCCTAGATTCCATATATGTGTTAATATTCAATATTTGTTTTTTAGTGTTTCTGATTTACTTCAGTCTGTATAAAAGGCTCTAGATTCATCTACATCAATTCAACTGACTCAAATTCAATCCTTTTTATGGTTGAGTTGGCTACAGTCTATGGGGTTGCAAAGAGTCAGACATGACTAAACAACTAACATACAACACACACACACACGCACACAACATTTCTTATAATTGTAATATTGGATATATGTACCACAATTTTTTTACCCATTCATCTATTGATGGTCTTCTAGGTTGCTTCTGTGTCCTAGCTATTGTAAATGGTGCTGCAATGAATCCAGCTTGGAATCCAGTCACTCTTTGCAGATGACTTGATACTATAAAGAGAAAACCCTAAGAATATTACCAAAAAATGACTACAGCCAATCAATATGAATTTAGCAAAATCACAGATTAATACAAGATTAATACACAGAAATCTCTTGCATTCCTATACACTACCAATGAAAAATCAGAAAGAAATTTAGGAAATAATCCCATTTACTGCAGCAACAAAAGTATTAAAATATTTAGGAATAAACCTACCTAAAGAGACAAAAGACCTATATGCAGAAAACATAAGACACTGATGAAAGAAATCAAAGATGACACAAACAGATGGAGAGATATATCACATACTTAGGAGTGGAAGAATCAGTATTGTGAGGATGTCTATGCTGCCTAAAACAATCTACAGATTCAGTGCAACTTCTGTCAAATTACTGTGGCATTTTTCACACAACTAGAACAAAATATTTACATTTTGTATGGAGACACAAAAGATCCCAAATAGCAACATAAATCTTGAGAAATAAAAGTGGAGCTGTAGGAACGCCTATGTATTTTTAATGAGAGATTCCATACCAGAAATACAATTCCAGTAAAATCACTTCACAAAATGTAATATACCTTGTGAATTCCTTATTGTTGTTGTTGTTGTTCAGTCTCTAAGTCATGTCTGACTTTTTGCAACCCCATGGACTGCAGCACGCTGGGCTTCCCTGGCCATCATTGTCTCCTGGAGTTTGCTCAAACTTATGTCCACTGAGTCAGTGATGCCATCCAATCATTTCATCCTCCCTTGCTGCCTTTTCCCCCTGCCTTCAATCCTTCCCAACATCAAGGTCTTTTCCATTGAGTCAGCTCTTCACATCAGGTGGCCAAACTGAATTCCTTACTATTCTGCTATTATGACCACCTACAATGTCAAGGCTTAGCTCAGTAGAGGTCCTTTTTATTGAAACTAACATCTTTTCTCATAATAAATTGTTGTGTAACAATTCTTGCCTAACTCAAAGATAATATATTATATATATGTGTGTGTGCATATATATATATATCAGTTTAAATATATATTTATAAAATATATATGTACATGCATATGTATCTAATGCTTTATATAATAAAAATTAATTTTAGTAAAATCACATGTAGCTCAATATGTGACTTACTGGATCACATCAGTAAAATCATAGAGGATATTGAACAAGATGACAGGGTAGAAAGACCTTGAGTTCATCTCCTCTCAGGAGTACACCAAAATCACTATTGTTTGAAGAACATCTATTGATGAAAAAGACCAGAACCTCTAAGAAAATGAACTCCTGCTACTAAAGGCATAAAGAAGGAATCCCAACAAGATGGGTGGGAGAGATGGACTCAAGATAAACTTAAATCTCATATTAACTAGCTGCAATCTCACAACTGAAGAATAAATATATTGAAGATGTTCTGCCACAAGAGTGAGAGTTCTGAGCTCCACATCAGGCTCCCCAGCCCAGGGATCCAACCCACTGGGAATATGAGCTCCTAGCGCATTTGGCTTTGAAGACCAGCGAGGCTTAATCTTGGGAGTCCCTCAGGACTGAGGGAAACAGAGACTTCATTTTTATAGCATGCACAGAAATCTCACAACCCAGAACAAACAGAGTAGTTTGATTGGAGCATGAGCCAAACTTCCCTGCTGGTCTTAGTGAGTCTCCTGGAGAGGCGGGCAGTGATTGCAGCTCACTCTGAGGAAATGGGCACTGGAGAAGATGGGTGCCATTGTGGAATCCTCCCTCTGGCACATTAGAGCCAAACCTGGCCCCATTCAATAGCTTTTTGTTGGACAGTGCAGAGCGGGGACACTTCACATCAGACAACTAACTGGGTAGGAACACATTAATCAGTAGACAGGCTGCCTAAAGTCTTCCTGAGCCCTAGACACTTCTCTGGACACAGCCCTGCCCTCCAGAGGGGAAGGACACAGCTCCAACACTTATGGGCAGGCCCTGGTCCTGCCCTCCAGGCAGTCTGCTCTAGCCTCTGGATCAACCCCACCCACCAAGGGCACACATCAGAAGCAAGAAAACCACAGTACCCTAACCCTAACCCTAACCCTAGCTTCCTGTCTAAGCCCCGGCCCTTCCAGTCTAGGCTCTGCCCCTTCCTGTCCAGTGCCCCGCCCCTTTCTGTCTAACCCACCTTGTCCACAGCTGGCCAGACCCTGCCCTGGCTCCAGCTAGCAAGTAGATGCAAAGTTCAGGACAGCCTGGACCCCATATGCACCTTTGGAAGGAACCACCACTTCCCCATCAGCAATTTGACTTTAACTCTGGGATTCTTGGGCCCTGCAGCCAGACTTCAAGACCTGGCTCTGCCTGCTAGCAGTCTGGCACTAACCTCAAGATATGGCTTTGCCTACAAGTTGGCAAGCAGTAGCCACAGAGTTTTCTGTACCTTAATTTCATCTACTAGTAAGAAAGCACTAGCCCCAGTGGCCCCAGGCCCCACCAGCTGACAGCCAACCAAGCCTAACTCTGGACTGGTAAGCCTAACAGATTACCCACATAGTCTGCCAACTAGCATTCTCAAAATATCTGCAAAAAATTGTAGAGGAGGGAATACTTCTTAAATCATTCCATGAGGCCAGGATCACATTAATACCAAAACCAAAGACAACCCCATAGAAGAGAATTATAGGCCAATATCACTGAGGAACATAGATGCAAATATCCTCCACAAAATATTAGCAAACTGAATAAAACAATACATCAAAGGGATCATGCACCATGACCCAGTGGGATTTTTTTCCAAGGATGCAAAGCTTTTTAAATATCTGCAAATCAATCAAGGTGACACATTAACAAATTGAAGAATAAAAATCATACTCATCTCAATAGATGCAGAACATTTTTTGACAAAATTTTCCATCCTTTTATGGTAAAACTCCAGAAAGTGGGCATATCTCAACATAATAAAGGCCACATATAACAAAAACACAGCCAACATCATACACAGTGGGGAAAAACTGAAAGCATTTCCTCTAAGATAAGGTACAAGACAAGGATGCCCACTTTCACCATTTTTATCCAACATAGTATTGTATGCCCTAGCCAAAGCAATCATATAAGAAAAAGAAAACCACAAGGAGATATCACCTCACACTGTTCAGAATGGCTATCATTCATTAGAACACAAATAATAAATGTTGGTAAGAATGCAGAGAAAAAGGAACACTTGCACACTGTTGAAGAAAATGTAAAATTATGCAGCCATTGTGGAAAATATTATGAAGGTTTCTCACTAAAGTAAAAATTGAGCTATCATATAACCCAGTAATTCCACTCCTGGTTATGTGAGTGAGTGAAAGTCGCTCAGTTGTGTCCAACTCTTTGCAACCCCAAGGACTATACAGTCCATGGAATTCTCCAGGCCAGAATACTGGAGTGGGTAGCCTTTCCCTTCTCCAGGGGATCTTCCCAACTCCTGAGTATGTATGTATCAAGGAAAAAAAAAATGATTAGAAAAGACACATACACTCTGAGGTTAATAGCAGCATTATTTACAATTGCCAAGATATGGATGTAGCCTAAATGTTCATCAACAGATGAATAGATAAAGATGTGATACATATATACAATGCAAAACTACTCAGTTATTAAAAAAAACAACTTTTCCATTTGCAACAACACATATGGACTTGGAGGCTATTACAGTAAGTGAAATAAATCAGAAATAGAAAGACAAGTATTGTTTGATATCACTTACACAGATGATTATTTCAGTGTGTCATCAAATAAATACCTGATAATTTCACTTTCTTTTTACTTTGAATTTTATAGAAAACGAGATTTTGAGAGTGTTTGTTGTACTATAGCCTCCTTGCTATTGTTCACTAAAACATAGTTAAAGCAAAAATCTCCTTGCCTCTCCTTGCCAGTAACATCCATGTAACAAATAATTATTTAATTTTTAAAAAATATCAGCTATAGAGGAATATGTTCATTTTTCAAGCAGCAACTTTATAGTTTAGAATCCACTAAAGCTAAAACACACAATTCATTAATTCAGCCAACTAGACAGTTTCCTAGAAGTTGAAAATACAAATGCAAAAAAATCATAGTTGGCTCATGCAAGATCGGATTTTATAGTGTAGTAGAAAATAGAGAAATACAAATTAAGATCCTCTAAATAAAATGCTTTATTCTTTGTCATGACGAAAGCTACCACTAAAATCATATTGGTATATAAAAGTTATGAACAGATAACACAGCACTGGATAATTTTTATAAAAGTTAGAATAAGACACATTCTTATTTTAGAGTAAAATAATTAAGTTTTTTGTGTTAACACACATGTGTTTATAAACCAGGCTTCCCTGGTGGCTCAGATGGTAAAGAATCTGCCCGCAATGCAGGAGATACAGCTTCAATCCCTGGGTTGGGAAGATAAGGAATGAATGGAAGAAATGTGATAGTTTAAATAATATATGTATATGTAGATCAGTGTTTTTAGAAATATCATAAATATTTAATTTGGTGTTTTTGATACATCAAATGACTAATCCTTGTCAATTCAATTTACTCTTTCATGCAAAGCTATCAATTATGTCCAAAATTTGTTGGATAGTGTACCTTTTGAAGAAATCAATATGTGAAATCAAATGGAAACTTTATAATTGGGGATATGCAAATACTTTTGTAAAGGGAGACAGGAGTGGATATTGAAAGTGGAAAGAAGTAAAAGACAGGGTTCTATATCGATCTGATGATGATGAATTATTTGTGTCATTCTGGAAGTTGGAAATTTATCCTGAAGATGCTAACAAGAAATTGAGAAACTTTATTAAGAGGTTGACATGATAAAATTATTATTTTAGAAACATAATTATCAGCCATACAGAAAATAGAGAGGATGAAGGAGAATGAACATTGAGAAACACCCTTTTTCCATGTAGATGATTTTAGGAAATGGAGACAAAACATTCAAAACCAGTAAGAGGAAAAGAGGGAGAAATATGTAATAGCACTAGAACAGGAGAATCTAAATTCTGTCCCTATTATTTTCAGAAATTATAGCTACTGTTTATCAGATTGTAAATATGGCTATTCATTGGTTTTAATTGCCAAGTATATAATTAGATTCCATATATCATATCTAAGATGCTATAACTTATACTAAATCATGATATTGCAATGTTATTTATGAAAAATAAATAAACTATTAGCTTAATTATTAGATAAGGCTAAGTTATCATTGATTATAGGATGGATTCATTTCATAGTTAAAATGAGAAAACAAGTGCATCTTAAAATTGAAAATGTTTATTATTTCATAATCTGAGTTCAGATCTTTTAAAAAATATTTTGATTTTATAAAACATTTGAAAGAACACATATATCAATATTTGGAATTAATAAAAGATGTTACTAGTTTGGGGACAGATCCATGGAATTTCAGATACCAAAATGTTCAGGGTGAGCCTTCCATAAGTAAGAGAGCTGGAGTAGAATCCCTCTGCTTGCTCCACATCATGGAGAAGCAGGGGTGGTTCTGCCAATACTACCACCTCTAATGTTAAAGGAAATTAAATCCTTAAGTTCTTCCATTTCTCATTTAAAACTTCTTTGTCCCCTTATCTTTCCACTAATTTTGCCCAATCATTTTCTCCTTTGAGGTCACATACTTGTGTTTATGGACACTGGTGTGTTACACAGAGACATTCATACAGCTGTCTCTCAGAAGTGAAAGTGAAATTTCCTCAGTCGTGTCTGACTCTTTGTGACCCCGCGAACTACACAGTGCAAAGAATTATCTAGGCCAGAATAGTGGAGTGGATAGCCTTTCCTTTATCCAGGAGATCTTCCCAACCCAGGGATCGAAACCAGATCTCCCACAAAATGCCTGTTGAAAAAATAATGAATTATGATTCCTAGAGTTTTCCACTAACTAATGAAGCACATTTAAATTAGTAAACATTCAAATTTAGAAGTCTCAAACTTTTCGGGATATCTATGTAAATTTGTGTCTTAGCCATTTCAAATTTTTTGTGGAATACAGTAAAAGTAAAAAGAGATGAAAATAACATCTAAAATATAAACTTCAAATTTTAATAGCTACTCTCACCTTCCTCATCCTCTTTCAAATATCATAAGATAGCAATAAGCAAATACTAGGATTTTCAATAGGATGCAGATACTTGAGGGAAATGATGAGATAATTAGCAAGTGACTTTTGGGGAAACTATAGTTGCCATAAAATTCTCAAACTTTTTATTATAGTGATTTGGCAAAGTAAGGTATTTAGTAGCATAAAAAATAAAAGATTCTGTGAATAAATATCTTATTTCCAGTAATATAATTATTTCCATTATATCTCTTTTAGCTTTAATGCAATAGACATTTACAAAATTATATCTTTAAAATGAGCTATTCAAGGTCTTCAAATCATTCTGATGTTCATAACGATGCCTTTAAAGTTTCTTTCTCTGGTTAGACTATACACTTTCTCCCGGACCACAATTTCCTGCCATTTATCCCAGTATTTATAGTTATCTGTTGAGATTCATGTGTAACTATACGAATTTTGAGAGTGGAAAACATCATTGATTTCATTCTTGAATTTGTGTGAAGACCTAACAGTTTTTATATTAATTTATTTTCATAGTATCTCATTTCAGACTGGATCCCACAATATATTTTACTTTTACTTTGAGCAGCAAAATAGACCATTGATGAAAAAGGATTCATCCAATTACTATGAGCAAAGTAGCTTTAACTTCCTTTAGATATCCGCTAGCAAGATATAAAATGACACTTCCCGGACACATCAGTAGCACAACAGGGCTCTTATTGATTTTCATATCATGTTCTTCAGTGTGAGATGGCTCTCTTGAGGACTTCACTTCCCAGCAGGAAAAAATTGCCTTTTCTACGTTTGAATTCTTAGGTCTATTAATGCATCCCTAGCTGGAGACAGCGTCGTTTTAGTTCTATTTCTTTGTAGCTGATGTGTCTACACCTTGCTATTGTAGTGCCCTAATGGATCCTAGGGTTGTAGGTCAAAGTATGAAAACAAAAAATGAAATTGCTTAGCCTGCGAATCAATAAAAAAGACTCTTAACACTTTTTCTAAGTATAAAATGTTCAACCAATGAAGTGTGATAAGTGCATTCAACTTTGTATCTATACTAAACTATAAATTGAATATTTCTAACTCTCAGTATTTATATATTCAAAATTAAGATAAATGGCTATTATTATTACTGTACAATATCTAGATCAAGAAACCCAACCAAAGTTCATTTGTTGTGTTGACTAAAAGGCTGTATTATAATTTTTCCAAAAGTTACCTCTGAATGACATTGGATGCCCTGCTATAGTCATCTGCCCTAAATGATTTAATTTAAAATTCTGTGGAATAAAAGCACCAATGGGAACGATCCTCATCTTTTAAATTAGCCTCCCTAAAGTCATTTATTTGACATCAAAAAATGACTTTTAACAATCATTATATAATAAAAAGTAAATAGCTGTTTCAGACTAGTTGAGATAAAATATACAGAATAAAAATAGCAGTACAGTAATCCCAATTAAGAATAAAATATTTTTTCTATCTCTTCAAATTTATTTCTGATATTTGAACCTTTTACAGGTTTTCATAGATTTATTATCTAGTAATTTATTTTATTATGCAACAACCAACTTATATTTAATGATTTACTGTATAACCACTCTATCCCTAGAAATGACCTGCAAATTGTCACCACAAACTATGTCAAAACTTTCCAGAAAATCTATTTTTTAGCCAATTCAAGTTCCATGGTAATCTTTTTTCCTGGAACAGTTTTTAAAAATACAAATTCAACAAATTTTGTATCTGTTTTTTTTCCATTTAACTCTTTTCATTTCTAGCCTATTTTTAAACTAAACTTAATTATTGCCTTAGTCAAAATGATATATACATTTCCTCAGTAGTGTGGAATAAATTTAATTTTCATGATTTTATAAACAATTTGTCTATGGCCCTTTACAGTAATAATCATATGATTCATATTGCCTTTTAATTACCTATATCTTCATTGACTCTCATAACAAACTTCCTTCAAGTTTGTGTAACTTGGTAATAAATATTTTGAAGTTTTTTGTTTGTTTGTTTATTGTGTCAGTGGGTGAAACAACAATTTACTATCACACAGGCCACTCAAAACACTTGAAATATTATAGATGATTTTATAAACTGACATTCCCAAGCAATGGCTATTTTGAAAAGGATAATCTTTTATCAATTGCTAATTATTATTTGATTTTCACAGCTATCTTTAATTGTGGCATTGTAAAACTTGGAGAGATGTATGTGTATATATATATATATACACACACACACACATATATACACACATATATAGGTATTAGATAAAATATTTAAAATATGTTAGCATTCTTAATCTGGCGGGCTTCAGTCCAAGGGGTCACACAGAGTCAGACACGACTGTAGCAACTTAGCACTCATGCACATGCATTCTTAAAAATAGAATCTAAAGGTTCTAGTAAAATTATATAAATGCTTTTACTATTAATGTTTCAGCCAAAATATGAGGGAAGAAAATTTGTCCCTCTAAATATTTAACAATAAAAAAATAGCAAGGATAAAATTTTGAGCAAGGACTCTCAAGATCTTTAAAAAGTAACTACAGAAAAGAATGTAATGGCAGTAAAACTGTTGTATCGAACTATTGATAGTGCCAAATGCCCCAAATCAGTGAATCCAAACCTTGACCAGTTGGGCAAAATCCACAGAGCAATGAATGCTGTTCATTTCTGTGCTCTGTCATGCAAAACATAAATTCAGAATGCTCTACAGTATGTTTCTCTTTGAAAAGTGACACTAACCCACAAAGAATAAACAATGCTGATGACATACATCAAAGGAAGTAAAGAATTCAGAGACTATGATGGCATTTAATAATTTTGTTTCACACAAAAAGTGAAATGTAAAATTTGGGGAAAGTTCAAATAGAATATCTAATTTAAATACAGCTATATTCCTCTCTTTATGGAAAATCATGACATTGTGAGAATATTATTTTTTGTGGCAATTTATCAGGAAACTTTTAATTGATAATGTTAATCACAAATTTGGAATTTTTGAAAGTTTTCAAGATCCTATTTAATAGAAAGCAATAATAATTATAAAATAATATCTCTATTTTGCTTTTATCAGTCATGGGTAATCATTTTCACCAATTTTATTGAAGCATAATTGACAAATATAAATTGTACGTATTTAAGGTGTACATCCTTGCTACTTTTTTTTTATTGTCAAATATTTAGAGGGACAAATTTTCTTCCCTCATATTTTGGCTGAAACATTAATAGTAATAGCATTTATATACTTTTACTAGAACCTTTAGATTCTATTTTTAAGAATGCATGTGTGTGTGTGCTAGGTTGCTTCAGTGATGTCTGACTCTGTGTGACCCCATGGACTGAAGCCCACCAGGTTAAAATGCATAATATATTTTAAATATTTTTTAAAATATTGATGTTTAGATGTTCATATACATTGTGTAACAATGAATCCACAATCAAGCTAATTAACAGATCCATCACCTCCTACAGTTTTTGCTTTCTTTTCATTTCCCTTTCTCTCTTTCTCTCTCTTTTTTTTTTTTTTGGTGATAAGAACCCTTGAACTCTATTTTCTTGTAAAATTCAAGTTCAGATGTTCCTCAATATCCTCAAAGAACTAGTTTCAAGATCCCTTTGGATTGCACAGAGTTGGACACGACTGAAGCAACTTAGCAATAGCAGCAGCATGGATACCAAAATTCTGGGATGCTTAAGTCTCTTACACAAAATGGTGTAGTATAGTTGACTCTTCATATTATACTGTTCTGCATCTGCAGAAGAAGGCTTTCTTATCTCTTCTTGCTATTCTTTGGAACTCTGCATTCAGATGTTTATATCTTTCCTTTTCTCCTTTGCTTTTCGCTTCTGTTTTTTTCACAGCTATTTGTAAGGCCTCCCCAGACAGTCATTTTGCTTTTTTGCATTTCTTTTCTATGGGAATGGTCTTGATCCCTGTCTCCTGTACAATGTCATGAACCTCATTCCATAGTTCATCAGGCACTCTATCAGATCTAGTCCCTTAAATCTATTTCTCACTTCCTCTGTATAATCATAACAGATTTGATATAGGTCACACCTGAATGGTCTAGTGGTTTTCCCTACTTTCTTCAATTTAAGTCTGAATTTGGCATAAGGAGTTCATGGTCTGAGCCAAAGTCAGCTCCTGGTCTTGTTTTTGCTGACTGTATAGAGCTTCTCCATCTTTGGCTGCAAATAATATAATCAATCTGATTTTGGTGTTGACCATCTGGTGATGTCCATGTATAGCGTCTTCTCTTGTGTTGTTGGAAGAGGGTGTTTGTTTTGACCAGTGCATTTTCTTGGCAAAACTCTATTAGTCTTTGCCCTGCTTCATTCCGTATTCCAAGGCCAAATTTGCCTGTTACCCCAGGTGTTTCTTGACTTCCTACTTTTGCATTCCAGTCCCCTATAATGAAAAGGACATCTTTTTGGGGTTTTTTTAGTTCTAAAAGGTCTTGTAGGTCTTCATAGAACCATTCAACTTCAGCTTCTTCAGCGTTTCTGGTTGGGGCATAGACTTGGATTACTGTGATATTGAATGGTTTGCTTTGGAAACGAACAGAGATCGTTCTGTCATTTTTGAGATTGCACCCAAGTACTGCATTTCGGACTCTTTTGTTGACCACGATTCTATTCCATTTCTTCTGAGGGATTCCTGCCCACAGTAGTAGATATAATGGCCATCTGAGTTAAATTCACCCATTCCAGTCCATTTCAGTTTGCTGATTCCTAGAATGTCAACATTCACTCTTGCCATCTCTTGTTTGACCACTTCCAATTTGCCTTGATTCATGGACCTGACATTCCAGGTTCCTATGCAATATTGCTCTTTACAGCATCAGACCTTGCTTCTATCACCAGTCACATCCACAGCTGGGTATTGTTTTTGCTTTGGCTCCAT
>NW_011494837.1:2223983-2224520 GCF_000754665.1 Bison bison bison | reverse complement strand
AGAAAGTGAAGAGGAACTCAAAAGCCTCTTGATGAAAGTGAAAGTGGAGAGTGAAAAAGTTGGCTTAAAGCTCAACATTCAGAAAACGAAGATCATGGCATCCGGTCCCACTACTTCATGGGAAATAGATGGGGAAACCGTGGAAACAGTGTCAGACTTTATTTTTCTGGACTCCAATATCACTACAGATGGTGACTGCAGCCATGAAATTAAAAGACGTTTACTCCTTGGAAGGAAAGTTATGACCAACCTAGATATAGCATATTCAAAAGCAGAGACATTACTTTGCCAACAAAGGTTCGTCTAGTCAAGGCTATGGTTTTTCCTGTGGTCATGTATGGATGTGAGAGTTGGACTGTGAAGAAGGCTGAACGCTGAAGAATTGATGCTTTTGAACTGTGGTGTTGGAGAAGACTCTTGAGAGTCCCTTGAACTGCAAGGAGATCCAACCAGTCCATTCTGAAGGAGATCAGCCCTGGGATTTCTTTGGAAGGAATGATGCTAAAGCTGAAACTCCAGGACTTTGGCCACCTCATG
>NW_011494837.1:2223308-2223883 GCF_000754665.1 Bison bison bison | reverse complement strand
CATCTGGTTAAATTCACCCATTCCAGTCCATTTCAGTTTGCTGATTCCTAGAATGTCAACATTCACTCTTGCCATCTCTTGTTTGACCACTTCCAATTTGCCTTGATTCATGGACCTGACATTCCAGGTTCCTATGCAATATTGCTCTTTACAGCATCAGACCTTGCTTCTATCACCAGTCACATCCACAGCTGGGTATTGTTTTTGCTTTGGCTCCATCCCTTCATTCTTCCTGGAGTTATTTCTCCACTGATCTCCAGTAGCATATTGGGCAACTACTGGCCTGGGGAGTTTCTCTTTCAGTATCCTATCATTTTGCCTTTTCATACTCTGCCTCTTGAGAAATGTGTATGCAGGTCAGGAAGCAACAGTTAGAACTGGACATGGAACAACAGACTGGTTCCAAATAGGAAAAGGAGTATGTCAAGGCTATATATTGTCACCCTGTTTATTTAACATATATGCAGAGTACATCATGAGAAACACTGGACTGGAAGAAACACAAGCTGGAATCAAGATTGCTGGGAGAAATATCAATAACCTCAGATATGCAGATGACACCACCCTTATGGCAG
>NW_011494837.1:2167199-2223208 GCF_000754665.1 Bison bison bison | reverse complement strand
ATGGTGACTGCAGCCATGAAATTAAAAGACGTTTACTCCTTGGAAGGTAAGTTATGACCAACCTAGATATAGCATATTCAAAAGCAGAGACATTACTTTGCCAACAAAGGTTCGTCTAGTCAAGGCTATGGTTTTTCCTGTGGTCATGTATGGATGTGAGAGTTGGACTGTGAAGAAGGCTGAACGCTGAAGAATTGATGCTTTTGAACTGTGGTGTTGGAGAAGACTCTTGAGAGTCCCTTGAACTGCAAGGAGATCCAACCAGTCCATTCTGAAGGAGATCAGCCCTGGGATTTCTTTGGAAGGAATGATGCTAAAGCTGAAACTCCAGTACTTTGGCCACCTCATGCGAAGAGTTGACTCATTGGAAAAGACTCTGATGCTGGGAGGGATTGGGGACAGGAAGAGAAGGGGAAGACAGAGGATGAGATGGCTGGATGGCATCACTGACTTGATGGACGTGAGTCTGAGTGAACTCCGGGAGTTGGTTATGGACAGGGAGGCCTGGCGTGCTGTGATTCATGGGGTCGCAAAGAGTTGGACAGGACTGAGCAACTGATCTGATCTGATCTGCATCTGCAGATTCAATCAACTGATGCTGAATTTGAGGATATCAAAGGCCAACTATACACAATACAATACTGTTAAATATGGTCACATTGTTGTTCATTAGATCCCCAGAATTCATTAACTTTGTAAAACTGAAACTATGTACGTCTTGACTAACATCTTCTCATTCCCCCCACCCACTCCTAGTCCCTGACAATCATACTTTCCGCATCTGTGAGGCTGATTATTTTAGATTTCACATACAAATGAGATCATGTGTATTTATCTTTCCCTGTTTAGCTTATTTCACTTGGCATAATGTTCTCTAACTTAATCTATGTTGAAAGTGGCAGGATTTCTATCTTTGTAAAGTTGAGTAATAGTCCACATTTTCTTTGTTCATTTATCAGATAATGAATATTAAAGTTATTCCCATATTTGGGCTACTGTGAATAAAGCTGTAGTGAATATGGGAATGCAGATATCTCTGATATGTACTCATTTAATTTCCTTTAGCTATATACCCAGAAGTGGGAGTGCTGGATCATATGGTAGCTTTAGATTTTTGGGGGAACCTCCATACTGTTTTTCATAATGACTGTACCTATTTACCTTCCCACCAGTAGTGTTCAAATATTCTAATATCTCCAAATCTTTGCCAGCACTTCTTTTGTCTCTTTGATAATAGTCATTCTATTAATAGCAGTTGTGAGGTGATATTGCATTGTGGTTTTTATTTGCTTTATTAGTAAAAGAAAATGAAGATTAAGTTGTGCATATCACAAAAGGATAAACAGTTTTAGAAGTAAATTATATTTAAATTTGTTTTCTTTTAATAATGGCTTGATAGCTCTTTATGGTGTATATTAAAATACACTGAGAGACAAGTCTCTTAGAGGAAAGACCTAAACCCACAACTGAATACCACAGTTAGAAAAAAAAAGAAATCATTCTAAATTTATCCATGTTTTTCTTACTAAAAATAAACTAAAAGATTTCAAGTCTTCTTGAGTTTCAAGTTAAATAGGTAAGTCAGAGTGTTTTAGAATGGTAAAGAATCTGCACAAATGCAGGAGACCTGTGTTCGATCCCTGGGTCCAGAAGATCCCCTGGAGAAGTAAATGGCAACTCACTTCAGTTTTCTTCCCTGGAGAATTTCGTGGACAGAGGAGCCTGGCAGACTACAGTTCATAGTGTCATAAAGAGTCAGACACAACTGAGCAACTAACACACACACAGAGAAAAATAAACTACTAATGTCTTCATAACTGGAGATAGCTTTGCAACTTGGAGCAAAGTGCCTACAGGATTTCAGCTCTTCTCCCACAGAAAGTATCATCATTCTTGATTATTCCTTGTCAAAGATATGGTTCCCAGATCCTTGAATTTTCATCCCTGGATCATAAGCTTTCATAAAAAAGATTTATGTACATTTCAAACAAAGAAAAAGCTCACAATTAGAAGTTCTCTAAAGCAAATACTCATGGAATAGAGAGTATGAGGATTCTCTTCCCTTATTTTCATCATGGGATTTTTTTTCCTTTGATTTATATTTACCCTTAAAGAATGATCTATATGGGATTAATTCACAAGCATAAACCAACATAAGATCCCATGACAACAAGCAATTTGCAAGCTGTTAATTCTGTTATTTTATCTACACTTTTGCTTCTTATACTGTTTATACATCTTATACTTCTGGCTACTTTTAATAATAAATAAAACTGTTAGAATAAGACTGTTCTATACATCAGTGTCTCTTTTGCTGTCTCGTACACAGGGTTATTGTTACCATCTTTCTAAATTCCATATATATGCGTTAGTATACTGTATTGGTGTTTTTCCTTCTGGCTTACTTCTGTTATTAAAAATAAGACAAAAGAGAGCATGTAGAGATATTGGATCACTTATACACTGTTGGTAGGAATGTAAATTGGTGCAGCCACTATGGAAAATAGTATGTAGCTCCCTCATAATGTTAAAATTAAACTATCAAACAATCCAGCAATTCAATTCTTGGGTATTTATCCAGAAGATGAAATCAGAATCTCAAAGAGTTATATGCATGCCTATGTTCAGTGAAGCATTATTCATATTAGCTAAGACATGGAAATAACTTAAACGTTCATCTTTGGATGAAGAAAATGCACTATATCCGTGTGCTATGCTGTGCTTAGTGATGCAGTTGCATCCAACTCTTTACGATCCTATGGACTATAGCCTGTCAGGCACCTCTGTCCATGGATTCTCCAGGCAAGAAGACTGGAGTGACTTGCCATGTCCTCCTCCAGGGGATCTTCCCAACCCAGGGATCAAACAGGGATATCCTGCATTGCAGGTGGATTCTTTACCAGCTGAGCTACCAGAGAAGCCCAGTATATTTGTACATACAATCAGATGTTATTCAGCCTTTAAAAAGAGCGACGTCCTGACACTCGCAACAACATGGATGAAACTGCACAACATCATGCAGAGTGAAATAAGCCAGTCTCAGAAGGACAAGAATTGTGTGATTTCATTTATATATGGAATATAAAACAGTGAAATTCAGATGCAGAGAGTAGAATGATGCTGCCAGGGCCAAGGGGAAGGGGAAATAGGGAGCTATTCAATGGATATAAAGTTTTGATTATGCAAGACGATGTTCTAGACATACACTATACAACATAGTGTCTATAATTGACAACACAATATTGTGCACTTAAAAATTTGTTAAGCAGATATATGTCATGCTTAGCATTCTCACCTCACATAAAAATAATGGATACAATGAAACTTTTGGAGGTGATGGATGTGTTTATTACCTTGATTGCAGTGAGGCTTTCACTGGTGTATGCATATATTCAAACTAATTAAACCGCATACATTAAACACGCAATTTTTGGTATATTAATCATACCTCCACTAAGCTATTTTTTAAAGGGGAAAATTACATAAACCTGCATTTTTCACAGTCTTGTTAAAGAACACTACACAAAGATTATGTGCTCTCTATAAAATTTTTATTTCTCAAGACCTTTAAAAAGTGAAAGTTGTGCTTTTATAAAAGACTATCAAAACAACATGTTTCAAGATCATTAACACTTACATGCCACTATTAAAATATGCTGGCTTTCTACATGGCCCAGTGGTAAAGAATCCACTTACTGATGCAGGAGACACAGGAGACCCAGGTTTGATGCCTGTGTTAGGAAGATCCTTTGGAGGAGGAAATGACAACTCACTTCAGTGTTCTTGCCTGGAGAATCCAATAGACAAAGAAGCCTGGTGAGATACAGTTAATGGGATCACAAAAAGTTGGATATGACTGAGCACACGGGCATGCAAATTACAATATGCCACATTTTGTCTGCAATCATACATCTATGTTTACTGTTATGTTTCCTTGTTATTCTGTATTAAATAAATTTGAATCTTAATTTCAGTTTTTTATTTCTAATTTGTCACTAAAATCTGCACCTATTTGTTATACTTGTTGGAAATAATGATCACTTGTGAATACATATTGTTTGAGCATATGCATGCATAAACTATTAAAGTATATGCTCTAGTTAAGATCACCTAGTAAGGAAGCTTGTTTCTATTGTTGCTAACATTTGAAAAGTTCACTAAAATATAACTTTATACTGAATTCAATAACACTGATACTATCATTCAAATAAAAAGATTAACACCTTCCAGCGTCATCTATAAATAAGAAATAATATATACAATAAAGAAAATATATTAGCCAATCATTGCATGACTAAGTCTTTTTAATAATCTTATAAAAGTGGTACAAGAGGCTTCCCTGGTGGCTCAGTGGTAAAGAATCTGCCTGCCCATGCAGGAGACACTGGTTCAATCCCTGAATCCAGGAAGATCCCAGATGCTGTGGAGCAACTAAGCCTGTGCATGACAGCTATTGAGCCTGTGCTCTAGAGTCTGATGAGAGCCACAATTACTTAAGCCCATGTGCTTCAGAGCCCATGCTCAGCAACAAGAGAAGCTGCCACAACAGGCAGCTCACACACCACATCTGGAGAGTAGGCACCACTTGCCACAATTAGAGAAAAGCCTGTCCAGTAACGATGACCTAGCACAGGCAATGGCAAGCCACTCTAGTACTCTTGCCTGGAAAATCCCATGGATGGAGGAGCCTGGTGGGCTGCATTCCATGGGGTCGCTATGAGTCGGTCGCGACTGAGCAACTTCACTTTCACGCAATGGAGAAGGAAATGGCAACCCACTCCAGTGTTCTTGCCTGGAGAATCCCAGGGACGGGGGAGCCTGGTGGGCTGCCGTCTATGGGGTCGCACAGAGTCGGACACGACTGAAGCGACTTAGCAGCAGCAGTAGCAGCACAGCCAAAAGTAAATTAATAAATAAAATTATTTAAAAGGCAAGCTACTTTTTCAAAAAAAGTGGTAGAAATATTATAAAAATAGCTATCTATATAAATTTAGTGAAGTGAAGTCGCTCAGTCATGTCCAACTCTTTGCAACCCCGTGGACTGTAGCCCAGCAGGCTCCTCCGTCCATGGGATTCTCCAGGCAAGAATACTGGAGTGGGTTGCCATTTCCTTCTCCAGGGGAATCTTCCCGACCCAGAAATTGAACCCAGGTCTCCCACATTGCAGGCAGACGCTTTAAACTCTGAGCTACCAGGGAAGCCTATCTACATAAATTTAATTTGTCAACAAAGAAATTTTCATTAATAAATTCCATATGCTTTCCCTAATTTTGTTAATTCAAAATATTTACATATATGTGAATTTAACTAGAAAAATACAAAGATATTTATTATATGAATTTAAGCTCATTTTAATTATGTATGATATAGTATCAAACTATTTCAGAAAAGATCAAACATATATCTTATTTATCAAATGTCTACTTTTAATGCCTATATTTTACCATTATTCATCAAACTCTATTAATGCATGTGGGGTGGGCATAATTATTACTACACTATAGGCTCAATAAAACAAACTACTCTATAGACTCAATAAAACAAAGGTTCTTTTCCTTGCCATTATTAATCCAGGCACATAGGAGCAGTGGCATTCAAATATTAAATTTTTTCTAGGCAAGGCTGCACCAGAGAAAAGGTTGCAAATATTGGAAAGTTGAATGCAGTATGTGTGTTTTTTTTCCAGAATTGATGATTAACTATGTTCAGAGACCATGATATAATATAATTTCAGCTAGAGGCCCAGAAATGTATCCCAGAGTTCAGATTTGACCTTATCAAAAGTCTCTCAGTGACTACTTCAAAATTATGGGAAGTATATCCAAGTTAAAGTTGATATAAACTGCTCAGAGATAAAATATCAAGTGAACCTTTACATTATTATTCATGTACACACACACGCAAATAATACAATCATACAACTATATATATATATATATATGTTAAAATATAACTATATCTTATATCACTATAAGAGAGTAAAGTGAACAACCTGATAATGATAATAAAGACCAATTGTGATAAACATAAAACGTTCTAGTTAGTAAAAAATCAGCTGCAGAGCATGAAAGACATCTAAATTGAAAGCAGTTTCTACCAAGATCACCTTGGGTTCACAGGTCAGAATATCACAGTGGCTACAAAAGAGTATACCTGATTGGAGCAAAATTGATTGAAACAGAAACTAAAGAAGAGAGTAGCTAATGAAGCCTTTGTGTTCTCTGGTTGTGAGCAACAATGGGAGACTTAGCTTAATTTCTAGGAAGTAAATTTCAGGCAGGGTTTTAAGAAATAGTGACCCATGCAGAGAAGTTGAGCTAAAATATATAAAGTGAAGAAATCTCATAAAATGAGGATTGCTTAAGGAAGCTTGCCTTAGACTCAAGAAAATGAAAAATATAGGATCATACAACTTTTTCAAATGCATGAAAGTTCAACACAGGCTTCAAAAAAGTGTATGTTACTGCAACAAATGAATACAAATAAAAGGCAGGTTGACTATGACTGAATACATTGAATATGCTGCTGCTGCTGCTAAGTCGCTTCCATCATGTCTGACTCTGTGTGATCCCATAAACGGCAGCCCACCAGGATCCACTCTCCCTGGGATTCTCCAGGCAAGAACACTGGAGTGGGTTGCCATTTCCTTCTCCAATGTGTGAAAGTGAAGTCACTGAGTCGTGTCCAACTCTCGGCGACCTCATGGACTGCAGCCCACCAGGCTCCTCCATACATGGGATTTTCCAGGCAAGAGTACTGGAGTGGGGTGCCGTATATAACTCTATTATTAGTTCAGTGTCCATAAGACAATAAGCTAGCATCTCCCCTCCACATGTCTTGAGACTTCTAGAACAAAGTAGCAGGTCTCCTGCAAGTAAAAAATATTTTCTCATGTGCTTGATATTGACCTGTAGATAGATGGTAGATCTTTATGACTAACACAACATTGCATATTGTTAATACACAATAGTCACTGAGTATTACTAATTGTTAGAAGAAATATAAATTTTAATGTATTCTAAATGGGATTACAACTTTGTTCTAGATAATGAATTTGATGTGTATTTATTTACTGGGGAGGGGGTGTTCTTGAAATAATTAGAAGCAAGTTGATTTGATATACTTCTCAGACTTCTCATTTTGCTTTCAACAATACGAAAGGGTTTGGAAAAACCTACCAAAAAAAAAAAAAAGACATTTTTCATATTGGATTGGTATACATTCCACATTTTCCAATTTTATTATAGCAAAATATTTAAGGTTGAACTATTAATTATACCTCAATATAGCTGTTTTTAAAAGGAAAAAAAATAGTGTAGGCACAAACTATATGCTATTATTTTTTACAAATGAATGAAATGTGACTGTAATATCTTGTAAATCTCTACATGGGAGAGTATAAATCTATGAAATATGTGTATGGCTGTGTGTATGTTTAATGTACACTCTTAGATCATAAAATTATCCTCTGCAAATGGTTGACAATAAAAAACAAACTGCCTCAAGAATGTTAAAACTAGCTATTCTGCTTTTCTATTGTACAATGTCAGGGCTATTTGTAAATAGCTTCTCAATGGAAGAGGCTTGTCTCTTTTAAATTCCCTCAGCATTGACAAAGAAGTGGAGCTAGGGATGAGAAGGATATCTTCATTTTGTATCTTCCTTGATGGTTCTAGAAAATGATGTGGTTGTACTGGTTAGAACATTTTATAAAATGGGGGTTGGATAAAGACATCACTTTAACTTCCAACTGCAACTTTCTAAAATTGTACTGGGACACACACAATTTATAAGGATTTCTTTTTGTTTTGCTTTATAACCACTTGGTTTATAAACAACATGCTACTGGAGAAGAGTGGAAAAATAACTCCAGAAAGAATGAAGAGACACAGCCAAAGGAAAAACAACATGCAACTGTGAATTTGACTGGTGATGAAAGTAAAGTCCAAACTGTAAAAATCAATAGTGCATAGGAATCTGAATGTTAGGTCCATGAATCAAGGCAAATTGGAAGCAGTCAAACAAGAGATGGCAAGAGTGAATATTGACATTTTAAGAATAAGTGAACTAAAATGGACTGGAATGACTGATTTAACTCAGATGACCATTATATATACTACTGTGGGCAAGAATCCCTTAGAAGAACTGGAATAGGCATCATAGTCAACAAGAGTCCGAGATTCAGTAGTTACAGTCTCAAAAATGACAGAATGATCTCTGTTCATTTCTAAGGCAAGCCATTCAATATCACAGTAACCCAAGTCTATGCACCAACCAGTAATGCAGAAGTTGAAGTTGAATGGTTCTATGAAGACCTATAAGACCTTCTAGAACTAACACCCAAAAAAGATGTCCTCATCATTATAGGGTACTGGAATGCAAAAGTAGGATGTCAAGAGATACCTAGAGTACCAGGCAAATTTATCCTTGATGTACAAAATGAAGCAGCTCAAAGGCTAATAGAATTTTGCCAAGAAAAAGCACTGATGATAGCAAACACCCTCTACCAACAACACAAGGGAAGACTCTACACATGGAAATCACCAGATTGTCAATACCAAAATCAGATTGATTATATTCTTTGCAGCCAAAGATGGAGAAGCTCTATATAGTCATCACAAACAAGACAGGAGCTGACAGTGGCTCAGGTTATGAACTCCTTATTGCCAAATCCAGACTAAAAAGAAAGTAGGGAAAACCACTAGACTACTCAGGTATGACCTAAATCAAATCCCTTACAATTATACAGTGGATGTGCCAGATGATACAAGGGATTAGATCCAATAGAGTGCCTGAATAACTATGGAGAGAGGTCCATCACATTGCAGAGGAGGCAGTGATCAAGACCATCTCCAAGAAAAAGGAATGCAAAAAGGAAAAATGGTTGTCTGATGAGGCCTTACAAATAACTGAGAAATGAAGAGAAGCTAAAGGCAAAGAAGAAAAGGAAAAATATACCCGTTTGAATGCAGAGTTCCAAAGAATAGCAAGGAGAGTTAAGAAAGCCTTTCTCAGTGATCAATGCAGAGAAATAGAAGAAACCAATACAATAGGAAAGACTAGAGATTTCTTCAATAAAATTAGAGATACCATGTGAATATATCATGCAAAGAGGAGCACAATAAAGGACAGATATGGTATGGACCTAACAGAAGAAGAAGATATTAAAGGAGGTGGAAAGAATACACAGAAATACTATGCAAAAAATATATGAATGACCCAGATAACCATGATCACTCACCTAGAGCCAGATCATGGAATGCAAAGTCAAGTGGGCCTTAGGAAGCACCACTATGAACAAAGCTAGTGGAAGTGATGGAATTCCAGTTGAGCTATTTCAAATCCTGAAAGATGATGCTATGAAAGTGCTACACTCCATATACCAGCAAATCTGGAAAACTCTGCAATGGCCACAGGACTGGAAAAGATCAGTTTTCATTCCAATCCCAAACAAAGGCAATGCCAAAGAATGCTCAAACCACCACACAATTGCACTCATCTCACAGGCTAGTAAGTAATGCTCAAAATTCTCCAAACCAGGCTTCAACAGCATGTGAACCATGAATTTCCAGATAAAAGGCAGAGGAACCAGAGATCAAATTGCCAACATCCACTGGATCATTGAAAAGGTAAGAGAGTTCCAGAAAAACATCTATTTCTGCTTTATTGACTATGCCAAAGCCGTTGACTATGTGGATCACAACAAACTGTGGAAAATTCTTCAAGAGGTGGGAATACCAGAACACCTGACCTGCCTCCTGAGATCTGTATACAGGTCAAGAGGCAACATTTAGAACTGGATATGGAACAACAGACTGGTTCCAAATGGGAAAGGAGTATGTCAAGACTGTATATTGTCACCCTGCTTATTTAACTTATATGCAGAGTACATCATGAGAAACACTGGGCTGGAAGAAGCACAACCTGGAAAGAAGATTGCTGGGAGAAATATCAATAATCTCAGATATTCAGTGACATAAGATTATGACAGAATGTGAAGAACTAAAGACCCTCTTGATGGAAGTGAAAAAGTTGGCTTAAAACTCAACATTCAGAAAACTAAGATTATGGCATCCAATCCCATCACTTCATGGCAAATAGAAGGGGAAACAGTGGAAACAGTGACAGACTATTTTCTTGGGCTCCAATATCAGTACAGATGGTGACTGCAGCCATTAAATTAAAAGATGCTTGCTCCTTGGAAGAAAAACTATGACCAAACTAGACAGCATATTAAAAAGCAGAGGTATTCCTTTGCCAAAAAAGGTCCGTCTAGTCAAAGCTATAGTTTTTCCAGTAGTCATGTGTGGATGTGAAAGTTGGACTATAAAGAACCTGAGCACTGAAGAGTCAATGCTTTTGAACTGTGGTGTTGGAGAAGACTCTTGAGAGTCCCTTGGACTGCAAGGAGATCCATCCACTCAATCCTAAAGGAAATCAGTCCTGAATATTCACTGGAAGGACTGACATTGAAGCTGAAGCTCCAATACTTTAACCACATGATGCGAAGAACTGACTCATTGGAAAAGGTCCTGATGCTGGGAAAGATTGAAAGCAGGAGAATAAGGGGATGACAGAGGATGAAATGGTTGGACGTCATCACTGACACGATGGACATGAGTTTGCATAAGCTTTATTAATTGGTGATGGACAGGGAGGCCTGGCATGCTGCAGTCCATGGGATCACAAAGAGTCAGACATGACTTAGCTACTGAACTGAACTGATAACCCTTTTTCCTTACATAAGAAGCATTCACCAAAAAAAGATATGGGATTGTTTAAGAAAATCCATAAAACAATAATAATGTTCATATATTTCCCTCTGGAAGGAGTAAAGCAGTTATCATAAAAGTATGATTAGTTTACATGTGCTTTTGATTAGTGTGAATAGGAGATTTGTCATAATAACAGGACTTAAAAGAACTTTGTTTCGATTTTGACTCAAATGTAAAATACTTGGCTCTGTGTCTTCTATTAATCTAAGTATGCAATGAAGGAAATAATCCAATAAATAACAAGCCTCTGATTTTGATATAACAGGCTTAAGGTAGAAAGTCCAATTAAGAATTGTCCTCCACCTAATTAGAAATACACCTGGATGGAGACAGAGCCCTTTCAAGCAGGTTAATAACAGAAGGGTCATGGGATGCTGTATTCTTTTTTGTTAGAGGATGTGGTAAGATTCATGTCAAGTGTAATCATTTTTCCTGTAAAATTAAGGCAAGTAATAAAAAAAAGAAGTATATAGTGTTACTAAGTCATAATGCGTCCCCTTGTTTGAAAGCAGTTTGGGATTTCTGTGGTATTGTTATGGGTTGCCTTTTTTCTCTTTTGCTTGTGCCATCATACAGTGTTTGGACCTGTCCCAGATGTATCTGTTCTGTGCCATCTGTGTATCTTATTGCCACGTACCATGTGTCTTTGTGAAAGTCATTAATATAAATATTGAATAAGACTATACTCACTACATGTGCTTATATGCTTAGAGGCTTTTAGCACATAGATACTAAATACAAACATCTGAACTTTGGTTATAGTAACTTACCAAATTATAAACCCATGAAATTATATTATCTCATAGTGTATGGTTCTTCATTTCACACACACACATATACCACCACCACTACCAGCAGTACCCAAAGGTGTAAAAAAGTAAAACTAACCCTTGTACTCAAAGTTCCATATTTCCAAGAGTGTTAATTCTGTTACAAGATTGAGGAAACAATTTGAAACTCAACATGAAGACTTGTCATTTTCATTACATAAAATCTCTCACCTTGAGGCTACTAAGTGAGGAAAGAATTCCCTGCTGTATGAAGTATAGAGAAAGATCAAGTAAAAAATAATAATTGCATAAGAAGCCTTTATTATTTTCATAAAACATTACTCTACCCAAATAGTCCAGTTATAGGAAATTAAAAGATTAATTATAAAAGATGACACTGATTAATTAATCCCAGACAATGTCATGAAGTATCTTGCAAGTTAAATATTTCCAACTTCACCATCAGAATTGTTAGAAAAGATGTATTTTAAGTAAAGCAGTAAAATTTATATTAGAGAGGTACTATTCTCTCCCCCATAAAGATAATATAATTATAGGAGAATAAGAAGCAACTATGATGCTCAGTAATTCCTATTACTAGAACTATAAAACTATGATCCTTAGTAATTCAAGAATAAACTGATTATGATCAGTACCAGGTGGAATTTGTGGAAAAGGCAAAGGTAAAAACATTAGAGTTTTATTTATAGTATAGACTACATAGTATTTTAGTAATTGATTGTATAAGAGTAGAGAAGCAAGGAATGAAAGTCGCTCAGTCGTGTCTGACTCTTTGCAACCCCATGGACTGTACTGTCCATGGAATTCTCTAGGCCAGAATACTGGAGTGGGTAGCCTATCCCTTCTCCAGAGATCTTCCCAAACCAAGGATTGAACTCAGGTCTCCCACATTGCAGGGAGATTCTTTACCAGATGAACCACAAGGTAAACCCAAAATACTGGAGTGGGTAGCATATCCCTTTTCCAGCAGATTACCTGACACAGGAATTGAACCAGGGTTTCCTGCATGACAGGAGGATTCTTTACCAACTGAGCTATCAGAGAAGCCTGAGAAGTAAGGAAATGAGGTTCAAAAGGTTGAAGATTTTTAGATCTTCTTAAGAGATTAGAGAAATGATACTATCATTTGCTAAGCCAGGTAACACTGAGAGGATAGCAATATTATAGGATGAGGTGAGGAGCTTAAAATTGCATATAACAATTTGAAGGGCCTATAAGGCAACTGCATGAATAAATATTTTGAGTATTTAAGGACATTGTTCTAGAATTCCAATGAGATCAGTGATGGAGTGAGAGTTAGTATAAGTGGTACTTTTAATGAGTTGTCCAAGGAAATTTTGTGGAAAAAGAAGACAGCATTAAAATAACAAAAACTTAGTTCAGTTGTTACTCAGTCATGTCCGACTCTTTGCCACCCCATGGACTGCAGCATGCCAGGCTTCCCTGTCCATAACCAGCTCCCAGGGCTTACTCAAACTCACATCCATCGACTCAGTGATGCCATCCAACCATCTCATCCTCTGTGGTCCCCTTCTCCTCCTGTCTTCTATCTTTCCCAGCATCAGGGTCATTTCAAATGAGTCAGTTCTTTGCATAAGTTTCAGTTCAGTCACTCAGGGTCTCCCACTCTTTGGGAGCCCATGGAATGCAGCATGCCAGGCTTCCCTGTCCATCACCAATTCCTGGAGCTTACTCAAACTCATGTCCATTGAGTCAGTGATCCCATCCAATGATCCCATCCTCTATCGTCACCTTCTCCTCCTGCTGTCAATCTTTCCTAGCATTAGGGTCTTTTCCAATGAGTCAGTTCTACCCATAAGGTGGCCAAAGTATTGCGGTATCAGCTTCAGCATTCCAATGAATATTCAGGACTGATTTCTTTTAGGATGGACTGGTTTGAGCTCCTTGCAGTCTAAGGGACTCTCAAAAGTCTTCTTCAACACCACAGTTCAAAAGCATCAATTTTTTGGTGTTCAGCTTTCTTTATAGTCCAACTCTCACATCCATACATGACTACAGGAAAAACTATAGCCTTGACTAGCTCTGTGTTTTGATATGCTATGTAGGTTGGTCATTGCTTATCTTCAAAGGAGCAAGTGCCTTTTAATTTCATGGCTGCAACCACCATCTGCAGTGATTTTGGAGCCCAAGAAAATAAAATCAGCCACTGTTTCCGCTGTTTCCCCATCTATCCACCATGAAGTGATGGGACCAGATGCTGTGATCCTAGTTTTTTGCATGTTGAGCTTTAAGTCAACATTTTCACTCTCCTCTTTCACTTTCATCAAGAGGCTCTTTAGTTCTTCTTTGTTTTCTGCCATAAGAGTGATGCCATCTGCATATCTGAGATTAATGATATTTCTCCCAGCAATCTTGATTCCAGCCCAGCGTTTCTCATGATGTACTCTGTATACAAGTTAAATAAGCAGGGTGGCAATATACAGCCTTGACACACTCCTTTTCCTATTTGGAACCAGTCTGTTGTTCCATGTCCAGTTCTAACTGTTGCTTCCTGACCTGCATACAGATTTCTCAGGAAGCAGTTCAGGTGGTCTGGTATTCCCATCTCTTTCAGAATTTTCCAGTTTATTATGATCAGCACAGTCAAAGGCTTTGGCATAGTCAATAAAGCAGAAATAGATGTTTTTCTGGAACTCTCTTGCTTTTTCAATGATCCATCGGATGTTGGCAATTTGATCTCTGGTTCCTCTGCCTTTTCTAAATCCATCTTGAACATCTGGAAGTTCACGGTTCACATATTGCTGAAGCCTGGCTTGAAGAGTTTTGAACTTTACTAGCATGTGAGATGAGTTCAATTTTGCAGTAGTTTGAGCATTCTTTGGCATTGCCTTTGTTTAGACTATAATCTATAAAAACATTGAATTACTATGTTGTAAACCTGCAATTAATGCATTTTATAATATTGTAAAATAAACTGAGACAACAACAAGAGCACAACAGAAACTGTTATCTGCTGAAGTATATGATTTCTGAACACAGAGTGTGAGGTCTATTCATGGTGGTGGATTTCAAGTTTGATTCCTAATTTCACAGGATCTCTTATTTAAAAGCTTAAACATTGGGAGGATGTGAGACCCTAAAATTCAGGGTAAGGTTATAAGGGATGTATCAGTTGAAGCTGGAGACAATAAAACCCTAAACTTTGCTTCTAGAATGACCCCTTCCTTTCCTGTTTGAAAAGGTTTGTTTCCCCTTCCCTGTATTAATAGAATCTGTAGTGGTTGCCTTGCAAGGAACTGTTGATACTAGTAAGACTATTACCTATCATATCTCAGTGCTTCTCGATCTATAATAAAACTCAAGTTGCCAACTGTCATCATAGAGTGAATTACAAAATATGGCTTGTGAGATGGTGCAGTGCATGACAAAAGAATCACAAAATTTTCACCAAATTATGTTTTAAAAAATATAGGGAATATATGTAAGATTTCATCTTAAGAGTCAGTGTTCAGAGCAGAAGAAACAGAAAGGTGTAGTCATCCTATGAAATATGAAATAACAGAATTTTCCTGTTATGTTTTTAGAGAGATGACTCCAATAGCTCGGACAAATGGAATGCTGAAACAAATTTATCACATAAGATCTGCTTTCAGCCTAATCATTTTCCTAGAAAGTATCCATGAATCCATCCATTCCACAAGGAAAATCTACAAAAGAGAGGAGTGACAGCATCCAAGATGAGTTCTACTGTGACTCTTCTCTGGTGATCAGCTTAACTTCTAATGTCAAACTCAGCTTCCTGAATTTAGTGGCCATGATTCAATTTTGAGCTCTGTCTAAAGCATCTTTAGTCTTTATGCCTAGCTGCCTGGGAAGCTCTGTGATACATTTCAGTAGATGACATTTTAAATAAGTTTATACACAGTGCATAATTGCTTTTATTGGGAGCCTAACTCTGCTACAAATTCTTGCCGTAGACATAGGGAATATTTTAATTTTAATTTATACCTTCACACTTCACACCATTTTCAGTCATATCTTATATTCAAAAAGTTTCTTATAGGTACCTAAAAATTTGTTTTAATATAGAAATCCATTCTTATCTTGTTAATTACATATACCTTAAATTTGATAACTTGATTTTTATTTTTTTCTGTAATTGACTTCCAGTGTTTTCATTTTTCTAGTTCCTATTACCATTCTAATAAATTGGACATATATTATTAATGAAGACTATCAATTAACAGTTACCCTTATATATTTTGGAAGTTTTTAATGTATCAAAGTTGCAGATAATTTTTATTTTACACATGCATTTTTTATCTTATTATATTTATTATATCCCTGTTATTTAAGGCACTAAACTATGTGATACTTTATTTTTCTCTCTCTGTATCATTAACTTATCAGTCCTTCTTATTAATATATGAAAGCCTCATTCTAGGCTGGAATCCAAATAAGGACAATTATATTGCAATTAAAATTTATATCCTCTATATATTGGAATATATATATATCCACTATATATATTGCAATATATATAAATATATTCCAATGTTAAAGAGAAACTCCATTTGAATTGCATAAACAGTAAAAGAATTGATTGATAGCTTTATTTTACAACTCTGAGGATAGAGGGAAATCACTATGATTAATTCCAAAGGGAATAAAATCTGAGAAGTTATTAAGAAGTAGCATATACTTCTAAGTTTAACAATAAACTAGTTCAACTTGGACTGATTCTTTGATATTCATGCAAATGAATTTCTTATCAAAACTTACAACTGTTTTAAGTTACCATGATTCATTTCTAAATAAGTCTTCATATTTTCTTCTTTGATTAAATTCATCATTCAAGGTAGTCATCAGGACATTGTAAAAATTATCTTTTGAAACAATAAGAATGATTGTTTTGTTTTAATATTTGAACATGATTTTTTTTCCAAATGTAGAGGCAAAGTTCTTTAAATAGGTAGAGAAAAACGTAGTAGGGCATTGTGTTTTATTGTAACAAAGAACTGGTATTGCAATTTGTGACAAACTCTGGTGTATTCTTTTCTAAGGCTTTTTAAGCTCTACACTCACACCAATTCTCCTGACTCAGGGGCTTGGTGTCAGTCCTGGATTGTGTTTTGATGTTTTTGCAAATCAACAATTGAGTTCAATTTTAAGCAGTCAAAACAGACATTTGTCATTGTGTTTGCATCTGATTTCCTGTGGCACCCTGCCCACTTTATCATGCAAGGTGGGGAATTGCTGGCTAAGCAAGAGGGACCAACGCAAGCTGTTGAGACCCAGCAAGAAGCATGTCACATGTAATTACCATAATTTATAAGGATCACTCCAGTCTCACTGGTGGTGTTGCTGCACACCAATTGGACTATGCTAGAGTGTTTAAGTAAATATTTGCACGCAAGCTGAAGCTGTTGAGAATTTCTGCTTCAGCTAGAGCCCCTTTCTGATGAAATATTCAGTACATGAAATGTCTCCAGTGGTGCAGAGTGGTGGGTTTTCTCTCTGATTTGATTAGCAGTGATGATTCTTTCATGAACTGTGAATGTCTTTCTAGATTAGCATCATCCAGGTTCTTTGGTCTTGTCACGAAAGAAGAGGACTAGAGGGACTATTGCTTATGAACATGTTAAAAGCATGCCTTTAACAATCTATGAAGTGTTTCAAAATGAGATTTTTAAAGATCACTCAAATAAGTTCAAATATATTCCTTTCTAATCAATAACTTGCTGTTCAAATCTGAAATTTAATGGTGTAAGAAGTACATAGCAACTCAAGATTTAGAAATGATACAAATTAGACATTGGTATTGGAGAAGGCGATGGCACCCCACTCCAGTACTCTTGCCTGGAAAATCCCGTGGATGGAGGAGCCTGGTAGGCTTCAGTCCACGGGGTCGCTACAAGTCAGACATGACTGAGCGACTTCACTTTCACTTTTCACTTTCATGCATTGGAGAGGGAAATGGCAACCCACTCCAGCGTTCTTGCCTGGAGAATCCCAGGGACAGAGGAGCCTGGTGGGCTGCCATCTATGGGGTCGCACAGAGTCTGACACAACTGAAGCGACTTAGCAGCAGCAGCAGCAGACATTGGTATAATTTCATTTAATGGATGGGTAGTCATTAAATATTACATAATTCTAAAAAAGATATATTTTTATTTCATCAAGTTTTGTGCATTTTAGTGATTTGTTCTTGCAATTTAAGGATCATCCAAAATATCCAAAAATTTTTTTAATTTAAAAAGGCTTAGCAAATTCATCAATTAATTGAGATCATGAGTATTTGAAATAAAATATTCTGAATCAATATAAAACAAATGATTTTTCATCACCCATAAGAAACCTCTAAGCTCTATTTTTTGTGTGTGAATGAGTATATATATATAAATATAAATCATAAATATACATATATTTATATAAATTCTATATGATATATAAATGCCTATTATATAAATATATATATATTTATTTTTAATGTAGGAAAGCAAGTATATAAAGCATTAACATGCAAAATCATTTTTTGTTCAATTTATTTGTGCCCCATAAAGCTGAAACTCCAGTACTTTGGCCACCTCATGGGAAGAGTTGAGTCTTTGGAAAAGACTCTGATGCTGGGAGGGATTGGGGGCAGGAGGAGAAGGGGACTACAGAGGATGAGATGGCTGGATGGCATCACTGACTTGATGGACGTAAGTCTCAGTGAACTCCAGGAGTTGTACAGGGAGGCCTGATGTGCTGCGATTCATGGGGTCGCAAAGAGTCGGACACGACTGAGTGACTGATCTGATCTGATGTGATCTGAATAAGGGGCTTTCCAGGTGATACAGTGGTAAGTGATAAAGTGGAATTTGCCTGCCAATGCAGGAGATGAGGGTTCGATCTCTGTGTGGGGAAGATCACCCAGCAAAGGAAATGGCAACCCACTCTAGTATTCTTACATGAAAAATCCCATAGACAGAGGAGCCTGGCAGGCTACAGTCCATGGGGTCACAAAGAGTAAGACGCAACTGGACAACTGAGCAGCAGCATCACCCACATATAAATAAGATCTCATTTCTTTAGTTAATGGGAGAATATTCTCAGTAAACTTAAGAGATGTGGTAAGTCTCCAAATTTTTTGAAAATTTAATTCAACCTATATTTTATACATTTTTTATTTTTAAAGTAAAAGATTGCCAAAGAGAGGAGTATCTGTGAATTATTTTAATTCCATTATTTAAATTATTTATTTATATCATTCTAAATTATTTCTTTAACACATTCTTCTCTCTTTTATGAATATTTCCCCTTAGCATAGTAAACAGGGGGGTTGTATACATTATGTATGTAAGACTGGGTACTAAGTTACTAAATGTACTTAAATATTTTTATATTTGTAAAATATGTAATTATTGCAGTTATGTTCCAATTTCAAAGGGTTCTAAAAATGACTTCTTTTGCCATATCTTGTAAGTATTTAGAAATCTAAACTAATGTAGATCATTTAATTAAAATGCACCATCCTTCTAAAGTCTCTGCTCTATCATTTTATGAATTATTCTCAAATCTTAACTATATAAACCTCGTGCCATACTTATTCATATTAATTTAGCTTGTGCTTTATGAACGCATTTTTATAGTAATAAATTTAAATATCTTAACGTTAGGTTATCTCTGTAGAGACCCAGAGATCCTCTACATGAAGACAATTCTAAAGACTTGCTTTAACTGATAGTAAGTGGTAATAATTAACTGCTTGGAGATAATTCTGGAAACACTGTTAATATAGTTTTTAAAACATAATTTAGTTATTTAAATAATAATTAAGAAACGTGGTTTAGTAACTTTGAAACACACATAATCAAATTTGTAGTACCTTCATTAATTGAAGTGGCTTCCCATGTGGCACAGTGGTAAAAATCCACCTGCAAGAGATTCAGGTTTGATCCCTGGGTCAAGAAGATCCCCTGAAGGAGGGAATGGCAACCCACTCCTGTATTCTTGCCTGGAAAATTCCATGGACAAAGAGCTTGGTGGGCTATAGTCCAGTGATCACAAAGAGTTGGATACAACTGAGCTACTGAGCACAGCACAATAATTGACCTATCTTTGTCTCTTTGAAAAAAATTCATTATACCTGGATTATGTTTTTATTTTTTCAAATAAAAAAGCACATTTTATAAGGTTGTCAAGACTTACTTAGGACCATTAATACTGCCTTGGAAAAACTATGAAGAATACTCATGGGGCATGAGTGAAGATCATACACAGATTATTCAAATTTTATAAATTTAAAATAAATATTTGAATTTGATTAAGCCACAAAGTGTATATGCAAGTATTAGTTTTCTATTCCTGTCATAGAAAATTTATTATCTCAGAGTACTATAAGGTAGAAGTCCATGGGAACATGGCTTATTTCTCTGCACTGCATCTCACAGGCTGAAATCAAGGAACCAGTTGCTAGGATTCTTTCCAGAAGTCTCCAGGAGAGAATCCTTCCAGGTCCATTCAAGGTTTTGACAGAGTTCAGTTCCATGCAGTTATAAAACTAAGGTTACCTTTCTGGCCAGGGATCACAGTCACCTTCTACAGGCCTCCCATTATTACCTGGCCTATGATCCTTTTCATCTTCAAAACCAGCAACAGTGGGTCAAGCTCTTTTCACACTTTGTCTGAAACCTCCCTTTATCTCATTTCCCATACCCCTAGTCAGAGAAAGTTCTTAGATTTAAGATTTAGGAGATTAGATTGTGTCAACCTGGATAATCCAAAATAAAGTCACTATTTTAAGATCCATAATATTAATTACAATTGCAAAGCCCCTTCTGTCACATAACATAAAATATTCACAGGTTCCAAGAATGAGAATACAGTACCTTTTGGGGAGGCCATTCTTTCTGCCAGAGATAAAGAACATAAAGATTTGTTTTACATGTGTGTTTGTAGTGATTTGTTGATAAATATTGAAAAACTGGTTCTCCTATTAGGAGAAAAAGAACTCCTTGATTTCCTTTATTTGTCTGTTTCTGTGATGTAAATAATCATAACATGGCAGATTTAAAGCTTTTCATGTGAATTTCAACAACTCACAAAATTCTGAAAATTTAACCCTGCTCTTATGAATTGTTATGACTTATCTCCAAAACAGCACTTTGTATATATAGAATTTATCAAATAAAATTCCAAAGTGTAATATAACAAAATGGAGATTAGAGTAATAACAGTAGTAAAATGATGACATGATACATGTTCTTTACCCAAACATGTCAAAATAAAACTTAAATAAAAACAGAACACATTTCCTATATTAATCTTTTTAATGCTAGTAAAAATATGCATTCTAGCTAAAAAGTTGAAAATCATAACATAGACTATTTATTTCTAGCAAAACTTGAGGTTAAAGAGATTATCTTTACTTTGTATAATGTCTCTATTATATATTATGAATAATTGCTGAATGCCATTAGAAGGACATACATGAAATGAGGTATACACATGCATATAGCACATATTTTCTAAAAAAAACAAATGCTCATTTGCCATTAAAATACACAATAAATAAATAACATTCCAGATCTATTTGTTTTTAAAATGTAACATTCCAGGTTAACTTGATAATCAGTTACTTAAACTGATAAATGAGTGAGTTCTCAAATGAATTTAGGTAATATGGAATAAGAAGTACAAAGTTTTCCTTATCTGCTATCAAATAAGTTTGCCTATAAAGAAGAACCCGACTCATGTTAAGGCAAACAAATTGACAAAGTTGTTCTAAACACTCTGGAACCAGTTTTCCTATCATATCTGTGCTACAAAAACTATTTCAACATTTTCATTGCAACATAGCAAGCTCTTTATATAGAGCTGGTCCTGGATGTGTCGCATTTTGTGTTGTCTGTTTTACTTCTAGTTACTAATAAAATTAATAGGTTACAAAATATATTCATTCAAAATTTTAAAATTTCTAATGAGCTATTTGCAATGTACTGAAAAAAGCACTTAGTGATTCAAACGAATTTTATTGATAAGGGAACAAAAAAGAAACTTAGTTGTTTCACAGATGTCTTTTATTTTAAAATAGCATCTGTAGATGATTTGGTAGTTAAATGGTTACTTGCTCTAAATAGACTACAAGGTATTTTCAAGCTTATTGGGTACCAATTATTTTTATTTTTATAGTCATTTTTGTGTGTTTGTATGCTGATTTCTCTCTGTGCTGTGCTTAGTCACTCAATTATGTCCAACTCTTTGCAACCGCATGGATTGTAGCCCACCAGGCTCATCTGTCCATGGGATTCTCCAGGCAAGAATACTGGAGTGGGTTGCCATGCCCTTCCTCAGGGGATTTTCCCAACCCGCAGATCAAACCCAGTTCTCCAGCATTGTGGGCAGATTCTTTACCATCTGAGTCATCAAGGGTGCCATTTTGATTTTCCCTCTAGTGAGTGCATACAGCTATTAGCAGCTATGTGAAATAAATTCAATAGGCCACATTTGATTGCAATCATGAACTTATTATTCCCTCAAAGTATTTTTGGATGAGTGATCTAAATGACAGTTTCAAAGAATGTATTTCTTTGCCATATTGACTTAATAGCTGATAAATGGTTATTTTGTCATTTTACAGTCAACAACAACAAGAATATAAGAATATGATGAAAGCCAAAATTGACATTCTACATGTGACAAATTCTACCTGTACATGTCATGAGAAATTAAGCTTTGGGGATCATTTTTCTTTAAGTATTATAATTAGTATGTCTAAGTACAATCAGTCAAATTCTCCTAGGATTTGATTTCCTATGATTTCCTACTGGAGAGAGGGACTCTGGTGATTTGGGATGACACATTAGCTTGGTGGAGTTAATGCAGCATCCTAGTGTGCTTAACTCACTCCCAGGGTGTAATTTTGGCCCTAGAAAAATTGTTTCACTATATTCTAACATTATATTCAATCCACAGTTGACAAAATGATAACATAGTTATTATAATAGTATTCCACTGCTCACAAATTTAAACAGATTCATGGAATATACAGATAAATATTCAAATTGAAATTTAAGTGATGAAAACTATGTGTAAAATGAAAAATACAGATTGGTTTAAAAAGAGACTAGATATTATATAAGAAGATATTAGAGAACTTGAACACATAGAAACAAAAGAATCCAAAATGAAATACAGAGAGAGAAACATAGAATTTAAAAAATGTAGAAAGATCACTGAGCTTTGGGACAACATCAAGCAGCTTTTTATGCATACAATTGTTATCCCTGAAAGAAAACAAAAGGATATCAGAAGAATATTTGAATGATAATGGATGAATAGTTTCCAAATTAGATGGAAAATATAGTAACACAGATCCAAAAGCTCAGTAATCCTAAACAAGATAAATGTAAATAAAGAAATAAATAAACTAATGCACACATATTCAAATAGTACAAAACCAGCTATTAAGAGAAAATCTTTAATGGAGTCAAAATAGAAAGCAGTTAGATATAAGGAATCAAAATAATTATGACACACATTTCTGTCCAGAAATACAGAAGGAAGAGGATCTTTAATGTACTGCTACAAACCTGAAATAAAATGTCAATCTAGAATTCCATTACCATAGAAAATATCTTTCAAAAATGTACATTAAATAAAAATGATTTAGACAAGTGAAAAGGAAAATAATATATTGGAAGAAGCCTGCACTATAAGAGATGTTCAAGTAAGCTCTTCAGACATAGAAAAAGTACACCAGGTGGAAATACAGGTTTCTACAAAAGAATGAAGGACACAAAAATGGTAAGTAATATGTACCATATATTAATATAATAATATAATATATGATATACATATTATATAGTTGATTTTATTATTTAATATTTTCAATTATAATTGACTGCTAAAACAAATAGATAATAATGTATTTTGGAGTTCACAGTATATGTATAAATAAGATATATGGCAAAATGTCCTAAAGGCTGGAAAGGAAATGCAATTATACTTTTTTCCTTAATGTACATTCATTGTGATAAATGTAAATTTGATTAAAGTTAAATTTTGATAAGTGAAAGCAATAAAATATAATTATTAAATTATTAAATTAATTCAAAATTCTATTAAGATTTAAAAATGAAAGCAAATGGTGGGACCAAAAAGCAAGATCATACACTTAAAACTAACTATATACATAATCACACAAATAACAAGTGAGGATGATATATATGTTCACTATTGTGATTGTGTTGGCTTTTCATAATTGTATCAATATGTCAAATATATCAAATTGTATGCTAAAAATAAGTGTGATTTATTGTATGTAATTTAGAGCTCAGTAACAAAGTAAACTAAATCCTTTTTCAAACATACAAATACTGGAAGAAGTCAATAAAGCAGTCTTTAAACAAGAAATGTTAAATAAAATTCTTCAACCAAAGGGAAAAAGATACCAGATGTAAATGTGAATATATACAAAGGATTTAAAAGTACCAGGAATAGTAACTATTTTAGTAAATATAAAGTACATTTTTAGTATTAAATTTACCTTTAAAATTGATTCCTAAAGAAAAAACTGTTAAAAAATAAATTTGGGAAAATAAACTTTATCAAAAATATTGTCGATTACAGCACTTTCAAAAAATTTGACTTAATTGGGTTCTGCTGAAAAGCCTCAAATCAATTACTTTAGTCACAACTTTAGAAAATAATAAAAAAAGAAAACTAAAATGAACTATTTCCCCCCCACAATCCCCGATCTTTATTCGTTCACTTTCCAATATTTGCTGAGCAACATGGTAAGCAGAATTCACCGGTGTTATTCCCTGTATAGCGCATGCCTCTTTGAGTGTGGGTGGAATACATGGCTGTTCTGGACAGTAGAATATGGAAAAGAGAAGAAATTTTCAGATCTAATGCAAATCTCAAGTCCATTGAGTCTGAGTTAGTGAAAGGTGAAATAATCCTGATGGGCTTGACTTTAATCAAGTGAAAATCATAAGAGAGACAGGGTTCAGCTGGACTTAAAGGACCCAACCATGAGAAAATGAATTCTGCCAACAACCTTAATGTAACTGGAAGTCAATAATTCCCTAGTTGAAACGCTGGATGAAAACATTGATTTCAGCATTGTCAGACTCTGAGCTAAAAATTCAGTTAAGGCTAGAGTTCTGATCTTCAAAAACTGAGATAATAAATGAATGTTGTCTAAGCCAATAAGTGTTTTGATAATTTGTTGCACAGAAATAAGAAGTTATTATAAAGAAATTGCTCTGCTCTTTGCACTGTATCTAAAGATTATAAAAACAAAAATCATAAGAAAAAAAATGATATCATCTAAGGAGCATGTGGGGCTTTTCAGGTGGCACTAGTGGTAAAGATCCTACTTGCCAATGCAGAAGACATAAGAGACATGAGTTTGATCCCTGGATCAGGAAGATCCCTTGAAGGTGGGCATGGCAACCCATTCCAGTATTTGCACCTGGAGAATCCCATGGACAGAGTCCTGGAGGGTTACAGTCTGTGGGGTCACAAAGAGTCAGAATGGTTGAAGTGACTTAGTATACATGCATGCAAGGAGTGTATAAAGACTGCTCCAGAGAGAAAAGAAAGAGGACAAAACAATTAGATCCTGGGTTAATCTAACCTTAAGTAGAAGATATGGGAATAGATAAGTAAAACTAAAAGTGTTAAACAGTGGGTTAAAAGTAGGAGTTAGGGAAGTACTGATAATTATAACACATTGTTTCAAAATCTATATGAAGGTATGTTTTGTTTAAAACAAACAAACAAACAAACAAACAAACAAAACTACTGTTTCAAATTCTACTGAGAGGTCAAAAAGGATGACTAGTTTTGTAAGGATACAATTAGTGACTAACAAGAAAACTTTTGAAATGAATAAACAGGTACTAAATCCTGATTAGATTGGATTCAAAAGAAGATAGAAGAAGGAGCAGTAGATAAGAACTATAAAAAACACTAGTAAGTGCTTCTATATATATTGTATGCATTCATGCTATTACATACTATTAGAAAGAATTATTGAAAAGATTATTTTTCTGTCTTATGATGAATTCATTTCAAAGCCGTAACATGAGAAATCTGTTACCTCATACTTTTCTATACTCTTGATGTATTCTTCAAAAATAAAGGAAAACTAAAGAAAATTTCAGTTAAATATAACTTAAATAATTTATTACCAGTAGATCTACATTGTAAAAACCTACTACATCATGTTCTTAGCCTGAATAAAAATGACAAGAAGATGGAAATCCAAGTCTTCAGGAAGAAATGAACAATAAAAAATGAATTTGAAAATTTGAAAAATTTGAGAGTAAATATGATTGCTCATTTTCCTTCTCTTTTTTAAAGAAAATATAACACTTTTAAAACAAACATTGAAACACTATTTGAAGATTTATAAGGCATATACATGTAATGTATGACAATAACAACTCAAAGGATAGAAGTAAATGAATGGAACTACACTTCTGTAAAGTTTTCACATTTTATATGAAGTAGAATGATATTAACACTAACTACATTATAATAATTTAAGTGAAAATAGTGCAAAAATTTTAATACTGAGATAAAAAAACATAAAAATATAATTAAAGGAATACAATTACAACAAAATATTTGGAAAAAGTTGTGATTAAAAATAAACACATGAAACTAAGGAAAAAGACAAAAAGCTGATATCAGAAAAGAGGAAAAACAGTAGAGGAATAAACAAATCCAAACTTATCAATAATTATATTGATTGTAAATTGACTTTATTAAATGCAGAGATTATAAAAAAGAATTTTAAAACAAAGCCTTGCTACAGAATGTCTAAAAAAGATAAATTTATGATATAAGAACACAGAAATTTTGGAAGTTAAAATCAGGTTAGTTCAGTTCAGTTGCTCAGTCATGTCTGACTCTTTGTGACACCCATGAAGCGCAGCACGTCAGGCCTCCCTGTCCATCACCAACTCCCAGAGTTACTCAAACTCTTGTCCATCAAGTCAGTGGTGCCATCCAGCCATTTCATCCTCTGTCGTCCCCTTCTCCTCCTGCCCCCAATCCCTCCCAGCATCAGGGTCTTTCCAATGAGTCAACTCTTCACATGAGGTAGCCAAAGTATTGGAGTTTCAGCTTTAGCATCAGTCCTTCCAAAGAACACTCAGGACTGATCTCCTTTAGAATGGACTGGTTGGATCTCCTTGCAGTCCAAGGGACTCTCAAGAGTCTTCTCCAACACCACAGTTCAAAAGCATCAATTCTTTGGCACTCAGCCTTCTTCACAGTCCAACTCTCACATTCATACATGACCACTGGCAAAATCATAGCCTTGACTAGATGGACCTTTGTTGGCAAAGTAATGTCTCTGCTTTTGAATATGCTATCTAGGTTGGTCATAACTTTCCTTCCAAGGAGTAAGCATCTTTTAATTTCATGGCTGCAATCACCATCTGCAGTGATTTTGGAGCCCAAAAAAATAAAGGCTGACACTGTTTCCACTGTTTCCCCATCTATTTGCCATGAAGTGATGGGACCAGATACCATGATCTTAGTTTTCTGAATGTTGAGCTTTAGGTCAGCTTTTTCACTCTCCTCTTTCACTTTCATCAAGAGGCTTTTGAGTTCCTCTTCACTTTCTGCCATAAGGGTGGTGTCATCTGCATATCTGAGGTTATTGATATTTCTCCCAGAAATCTTGATTCTAGCTTGTGCTTCTTCCAGCCCAGCGTTTCTCATGATGTACTCTGCATATAAGTTAAATAAGCAGGGTGGCAATAGACAGCCTTGATTTACTTCTTTTCCTATTTGGAACCAGTCTGTTGTTCCATGTACAGTTCTAACTTGCTTCCTGACCTGCATACAGGTTTGTCAAGAGGCAGGTCAGGTGGTCTGGTATTCCCATCTCTTTCAGAATTTCCCACAGTTTATTGTGATACACACAGTCAAAGGCTTTGGCATAGTCAATAAAGTAGAAATAGATGTTTTTCTGGAACTCTCTTGCTTTTTCCATGATCCAGCAGATGTTGGCAATTTGATCTCTGGTTTCTCTACCTTTTATAAATCCATCTTAAACATCTGGAACTTCAAGGTTCATGTATTGCTGAAGCCTGCCTGGCCTGGAGAATTTTGAGCATTACTTTACTAGCATGTGAGATTAGTGCAATTGTGTGGTAGTTTGAGCATTCTTTGGCATTGCCTTTCTTTGGGATTGGAATGAAAACTGACCTTTTCCAGTCCTGTGGCCACTGCTGAGTTTTCCAAATTTGCTGGCATATTGAGTGCAGCACTTTCACAGCATCATCTTTCAGGATGTGAAATAGCTCAACTGGAATTCCATCACCTCTACCAGCTTTGTTCGTAGTGATGCTTCCTAAGGCCCACTTGACTTCACATTCCAGGATGTCTGGCTCTAGGTGAGTGATCATATCATCGTGACTCTCTGGGTCATGAAGATCTTTTTTGTACAGTTCTTCTGTGTATTCTTGCCACCTCGTCTTAATATCTTCTGCTTCTGTTAGGTCCATGTCTTTTCTGTCTTTTATTGTGCCCGTCTTTGCATGAAATGTTCCCTTGATGTCTCTAATTATCTTGAAGAGATCTCTAGTCTTTCACATTCTATTGTTTTCCTCTATTTCTTAGCATTGATTGCTGAGGAAGGCTTTCTTATTTCTCCTTAGTATTCTTTGGACTCTGCATTCAGATGCTTATATCTTTCCTTTTCTCCTTTGCTTTCTGCTTCTCTTCTTTTCACAGCTATTTGTAAGACCTCCCCAGAGAGCCATTTTGCTTTTTTGTATTTCTTTTCCATGGGGATGGTCTTGATACCTGTTTCCTTTACAATGTCACAAATCTTTGTCCATGGTTCATCAGGCACTCTGTCTATCAGATCTAGTCCCTTAAATCTTTTTGTCGCTTCCACTGTATAATCAGGGCTTCCCTGGTTGGTCAGATGGTAAAGCGTCTGCCTCCAATGTGGGAGACCTGGGTTCGATTCCTGGGTCAGGAAGATCCCCTGGAGAAGGAAATGGCAATCCACTCCAGCACTCTTGCCTTGAAAATCCCATGGATGGAGGAACCTGATAGGTTACAGTCCATGGGGTCGCAAAGAGTCAGACATGACTGAGCGACTTCACTATGACTGTATAATCATAAGAATTCGATTTAGGTCATACTTGAATGGTCTAGTGGTTTTCCCTGCTTTCTTCAATTTAGGTCTAAATTTGCCAATAAAGTGTTCATGATCTGAGCCACAGTCAGCTCCGGGTATTGTTTTTGCTAACTGTATAGAGCTTCTCCATCTTTGGCTGCAAAGAATATAATCAATCTGATTTCGGTGTTGACCATCTGGTGATGTCCATGCGTAGAGTCTTCTCTTGTGTTGTTGGAAGAGGGTGTTTGCTATGACCAGTGTGTTCTCTTGGCAAAACTCTATTAGCATTTGCCCTGCTTCTTTCCATACTCCAAGGCCAAATTTGCCTGTTACTCCAGGTGTTTCTTGACTTCCTACTTTTGCATTCCAGTCCCCTATAATGACTAGGACCTGTTTTTTGGGTATTAGTCCTAAAAATCAGGTTGCTGCTAAGTCACTTCAGTCGTGTCCGACTCTGTGCGACCCCAAAGACGGCAGCCCCCCAGGTCCCACCATCCCTGGGATTCTCTAGGCAAGAACACTGGAGTGGGTTGCCATTTCCTCCTCCAGTGCATGAAAGTGAAAAGTGAAAGTGAAGTCACTGAGTCGTGTCTGACTCTTAGCGACCGCCTGGACTGCAGCCTACCAGGCTCCTCTGTCCATGGGATTTTCCAGGCAAGAGTACTGGAGTGGGGTTAAAATCAGGTTAGGCAAGCTCAAGACAAGCAGCGTTACTGGAGGTAACAGAAAACATTTAATTATAAGGGTGTTCCACAAAAAGATTTTATACAAATAAATGCTTTCTGCTAATAACTGAGCTTTCAAATATGGAGTATAATTATATATTTATTTGGAAAAACATGAATTTCAACTCTAATCTCACTTTATATAAAAATTAACCAAGACAATTCAATGATAAACTTTAAAATTTGATAAGAAAACACGGAAGAAAATCAGGGCTTATATAATATATAAATGAACATGAACATAAACATATACCCACCACCCTATGGCAAAAAGTGAAGAGAAACTAAAGAGCATCTTAATGAAGGTGAGAGAAGAGTGAAAAATCATGCTTAAATCTCAACATTCAAAAAGTATGATCATAGCATCTGGTCCCATCACTGCACGGCAAATAGATGTGGAAACAATGGGAACAGTGACAGACTTTAGTTTCCTGGGTTTGAAAATCACTGAGATGATAACAGCAGTCATGAAATTAAAAGATGCTTGCTCCTGGAAGAAAAGCTATGACAAACGTAGACAGCATATTAAAAAGCAGAGACACTACTTTGCCAATAAAGATCTGCATAGTCAAACTATGATTTTTCCAGTAGTCATGTACAAATGTGACAGTTGGACCATAAAGAAGGCTGAGCATATAAGAAGTGATGCTTTTAAACTGTAGTGTTGGAAAAGACTCTTGAGAGTCCCTTGGGCTACAAAGAGATCAAGACAGTGACTCCTACAGGAAACCAATCCTGAATATTAATTGGAAGGACTGATGCTGAAGCTGAAGCTTCAGTACTTTGGCCACCTGATGTGAAAAGCTGACTCAGTGGAAAAGATTCTGATGCTGGGAAAGATTGAAGGCAGGAGGAAAAGGGGACGACAGAGTACAAGATGGTTGGATGGGGTAATCGACTCAATGGAAATGAGTTTGAGCAAACTTCAGGAGACGGTGAAGGACAGGGAAGCCTGGTGTGCTGCAGTATATGGTATCACAGAGTCGGATATGACTGAGAGACTGAACAAAAAATTAACATAACTGCTAAACACTAGTTTATGAAAGTATAACTATTATACCCATAATATTGTGAATATATAATTATAAGGTATTTATAATAAAATACATCACACTCATATTGCATGATACAAATATAAATAATGTAAGAATATTTTACCTTCAATGATAAGATGACAAGTAAATGAAATGGGCAGTACATTTATGAAAGAAATGCAGATGGTCAAAATATACATAAAAATTCTCAAATCTAAGGCACCACAGAAGTAAAAATTTTAATTCTACATGAAGTACTAACATACTTACTAAAATAATCAAACTTTTAAAAGACTGAAAATGCCAAATGTTAAGCAACTGAAACTCTTAACACATTGCTGATAATATTCAAAGTGGCACAACCATTTTGGAAAAGAATTGGTAAGTTTTATGGAGTTAATTACCCACTTACATTATTATATTGGTATCTAATTATACTCTTGAGGCTTCTCTACTCTTGAGGCTTCTCTAGTGGCCTAGGTTTTAGAATCTGCCTGCCAATGCAGGAGGCACAAGAGATGCAGGTTCTGTACCTGGATTTGGAAGATCCCCTGGAGAAGGAATTGGCAACCCATTCCAATATTCTTGCTTGGGAAATATCATGGACAAAGGAGCCTGGTGGGCTACAGTTCATGGGGCCACAAAAGAGCCCAACACAACTTAGTAACTAAACAACAACAACAAAGTACAGCAATACATTTGATTTATGTAGAAATATTTGAAGGCAAAATAGACTGGCATTAGTGGAGAACTAGATAAGTATGCAAATACACAGTCGGAGATTTCATCCATCTTCCTCAATAGTTGATAGAATATTAGCCCAAAATATCATGTAAAAAATTATATGTCATCTTCATCTCATTGACCACATTGATCTAACTGCACCAACAACTGTGAAATCCTTTTCAACTGTGCAGGGGACAGTATGATGATAAAATTTATTCTGATTCATAAAACACATGTTAATAAATTTCAAAAGACTGGAATATTAAAGAAGATGCTCTTGGCTGAAAAAATAAACTTCTAAACAATAATTATGAAATAATTAGAAAAGGTCAAAGTATGTGAAAAAAGCATGTGAAAATTTTACAGTACACTTAGTTTAAAAAAAATAGCTCAAAGAAATATTCACAAGATATATTAGGAAATATTGGACTGAGTGAATATGAAAGCATATCCAATCAAAATTTGTGTAAGGAAGTTAAAACAGTGCTTGGAAATAAATTTACATTTTTATTAGATACATTTTAAGAGGAATAAGTAATATAAATTCCTTTTTTAGAAATAATTATAAGGAACAGAATAAAGCAAAGAAATAACATAGACCATGAAAATATCAGTAAAATAGAAAATAATATAGAAAGAATCATGCTAGTGAAATGTCAGGCACAGAAGGACAAACACTGCATGGACTCATTTATATGTGAATTCTAAAAAAGTCAAACTCATAAAATCAGATTGTAGCATGGTGGTTGCCAGGGTCTAGGGTATGGGAGAAACTGAAAGAGGTTGTACATAGGGTACAAAGGTTCAGTTATACGGTATAAATATTTCCCGGAGATCTACGTAAGCCTGGTAACTGTCACAGTGGTGAATACTTGAAATTTTCTAAGGGAATAGATGGCAATTTAAATCTTCTCAACACACAGAAACACACACAAGAGAGTAACTCTTGTATGCAATGTATGTCAAATATATCTTAATAAAATGATTTAAAAAAAACTTAAAATAAGTTTAAAATGTTTATTAAAACTAATTAAATAAAATAGGACTTATAAGGATGACATTTTTCAAGCACACAATAGCAATGTAAGAAAAGAAAGAAAGGAAAAGATGGACTCCACAGATGTTAAACATTAATAAGGGAATATAATGAATAACTAGTTGCCAATATACTTTAAAATGTAGTAGAAACTGGCAAATTCTTTGAAAAGCTTAAGTTACCAAAATGACATAATATGAAATAGAAAAGCCTAATCACTCTTAACTAGGATTCAGACTATATAATACATACATACAACTAAATAAAACAAGTCAGATAATTTTACATGAGAATTGCATCAACATATAATAAAGAAATAATATCAATGTTACATAAATCTTTGAGAACAAGCATTTAGTATCATTAACTATCATTAATATTCCAGTGAAAGCCTGCTATCAGAAAGGCTAAAATTAGAAAGACTAATCAAATTCCATGTTACCAAGAACATGGAACATCACGTCATTTCTTATATTGTTGGTGATACCATAAAATGTTATGACTTTGGGAAAATATTTGAAAATGTCTAATAGATAAGCACGAAAGTGAAAGTTGCTGTCATGTCCGACTCTTTGTGACCCTGTGAACTGTAGCCTGCAGGCTCATCTGTCCCTAGAATTCTCCAGGCAAGAAAACTGGAGTGGATTTTTGTGCCCTTCCCCAGGGGCTCTTCCCAACCCAGGAATCAATCCCAGGTTTCCTGCATTGCACATGGATTCTTTACCATTTGAGCCACCAGGGAAGCCCCATAGATAAATATAGACCTACTCTATGGTCAAAGAATTGCTTGCTAAATATTTATACCAGAATGTAAAACATGTGCCCATAAAAAGCCTTGTATCATAATGATTACAGCAGCTTTATTTATAACAGCCCAAAATAGGAAACAACTACTGAGGGATGGGATGGGGAGGGACTTGGGAGGGGGCTTCAAGATGGAGACACATGTACACCCACGGCTGATTCATGTCAATGTATGGCAAAAACCACTACAATATTGTAAATTAATTTGCCTCCAGTTAAAATAAATTAATTAATTTTAAAAATAAAATGCACATAAAGAGAAGAATGAGGAAACAAACTGGCATATGCTAATTAAATAAAGTACTATTTAGCAATGCAAAGAAATGATTCACTGATATGTTCATGGTAATGTATGAATACATCTTTAAGCAAAGAAACCAGAAGTATACCTACTATATTATTCCAACTATATGAAATTCCATAATCAGAAAAACTAATCTATCAGGAAAAATCAGGAAAAAAGTTGCCTCTGTGTGGGAAGTGTCTATTGATAAAAAGTGAGGAAATTTTCTAGGGTGATGGAAAATTCTTTATCTTGACTATACACCAAACTCATCCTCATCAAACGTTACCAAGGTATACACTTATAATGAGTGCTATTCACTACATGCAAATAGTAAAAATAATAATAATAATAATAATTGCATCGAAAGTAAAAACTCTGGAGGTCCCTAGAGTTTTAAGGAAAATCAGAGGTAAAGTTTGTACTCAATAAACTGATATAGCTCCCTTTTCCTTCTCTATTATAAATAGGAATCTCTTAGTTATTATAGAGCAATGAAAGATATGTTGAGATTAATATTTCTGTGATTTTGAAAACGTACTAAACTCCATATTTCAAGGCTGTATATAAATAATGAGCTTCATTTTCACTTGCTAATTTTTTTGTGGCAGTCAAAAGGAACTCATATCTAAAGACATAAATATAAGAAGGTCACAATTTTATACAGTGTAGCAAAGCATTAATTCAACAAACCTTTTTGAATAATCAAATATAATAGATTTTAAAATTCCCCCCTTCATGGAGCATGTAAAAGAAGATGTCTTTCCAAATCACTGTGTGTGTGCTAAGAGGCTTCAGTCATGTTTGACTCTTTGTGAGCCTATAAACCATAGCCCACCAGGTTCCTCTGTCCATGGGGATTCTCCAGGCAAGAATACTAGAATGGGTGGCCAAGCTCTCCTTCAGCAGATCTTCCCCACCCAGGATCGAACCCGAGTTTCTTACATCTCCTGCATTGGCAGATGGGTTCTTTACCACTAGCACCTCCTGGGAAGTCCAAATCATTAAACTATTACAATTAGCACATATGTATATGCCAAATATTGAACAATTTGATTACTAGCTGTGGATGTGTACATGAGCTCAAAAGTACACACACACATAATGGGAAATACTTAAACATAGTATTTTAATTGGTTTACCACTGGAACTTGATCAACAGTTGAATTCTAGGAAGTCATTAGTATATTAGGTGATTATCAGAGTTTAAACTGGTTAATATATGAAAATATCCATATTTTTTTTCAAAATTCATTGTGAACCTGTTGCACTATGGAGTTATAGACATTTAATCTAGGAAACTCTGAAACAGTGCTATATAGTAAACTTGAATGTTCATTAAAGTAGTAACGTGAATTTTCCAATTTTTCAAAGCTCTAATATTGACCTAGATTTAAATGTTTAAATCCCAGAAATATCCAGAGACTGCTATCTTAAACATACCCTGATAATTATTAGAAGGAAATAATAGAGAAATGTTTGCAGAAGTAGAGGCAAGCTTCTATTTTAAAACCCCCTGCATATTTATCGGGAAGAAAGTAATAAATATATTCAGGGTCATAGGACCATTGTATAAAACAGTGGGATAATGATGCTGAAATAATTCACAGAAACCAGTAATAATGAGCCACAAAATTAAGCCCAATGTAATTAACCTGAGGATCTAATCAGTGGCTCATTCACTGAAGAATAATGTAGAATTTTGTATAGTTTCAGGTTACACTTGAGACCCATTAATATCATGAGTAGTGTATAGCGTGTACATACATGTAAGAGAAAATTCCAACAAAAAAATCAGGGATTGTGGTAAAAATTACAGACAAAAGAAAATTAGTGTATTAGGTTGATATCATATTTGGAAATGGCATGCAAAACTAAAGATTGTTATCATAACTCTTTTTTTCCATTCACATATGATATTATGTCTCTGTCTCCTGCAGAGGTATGGGTCAGTGGTGGCCTGCTGCAGGGTCAGGGGCACTCAATGCAGCAGTGCATTCATGCAACCTTTTGAAGGAGGTCACCATTATCTTCATTAACTCAACCATAGATTGGCCTCAGGTCAAACAACAGGTAGGGAACACAGTGTCCCAGCCTCACCCCATCAACAGTAAATTGGATTAAGGATTTACTGAGCACAGCCCCACCCATCAGAACAAGACCAAGTTTCCACCTTATTCAGTATCTCCCATCAGGAAGTTTCCATAAGCCTCTTATCCTTCTCCATCAGAGAACCAACAGAACAAAAACTAGTCAGAGAAAACTAATCAAACTGATCACATGGACCACAGCCTTGTCTAAATTAATGAAACTATGAGCCATGCCCTATAGGGCTACACAAGACAAACGAGTCATGGTGGAGAGGTCTGACAAAATGTGGTCCATTGGAGAAGTGAATGGCAAACTGCTTCAATTATCTTGACTTGAGAACCCCATAAACAACATGAAAAGGCAAAAAGATAGAACAATGAAAGATGAACTCACCAGGTCGGTAGGCACCCAATATGCTACTAGAGATCAGTGGAGAAATAACTACAGAAAGAATGAAAAGATGGAGCCAAAGCAAAAAAACACACAATTGTGTATGTGACTGGTGATGGAAGTAAAGTCTGATGCTGGAAAGAACAATATTGCATATGAACCTGGAATGTAAGGTCCATGAATCAAGGCAAATTGGAAGTGGTCAAACAGGAGACGGCAAGAGTGAACATCAACATTTTAGGAATCAGCATACTAAAATGGACTGGAATGACTGAATTTAACTCAGATGACCATTATATCTACTACTGTGGGCAAGAATCCCTTAGAAGATATGGAGTAGCCATCATAATAAACAAGATCCAAAATGCTCTACTTGGATGCAATCTCAAAAACAACAGAATGATTTATGTTCATTTCCAAGGCAAGCCATTCAATATCACAGTAATCCAAGTCTATGCTCCGACCAGTAATGCCTAAGAAGCTGAAGTTGAATGGTTCTATGAAGACCTACAACACCTTCTAGAACTAATGAACAAAAAAGATATCCTTTTCATTATAGGTGCTGGAATGCAAAAGTACGAAGTCAAGAGATACCTGTAGTAACAGGCAAATTTGACCTTGGTGTACAAAATGAAGCAGCTCAAAGGATAACAATTTTGCCAAGAGAACACACTGGTCGTAACAAACAGCCACTTCCAACAACACAAGAGAAGACTACACATGGACATCACCAGATGGTTGACACTGAAATCAGATTGATTATATTCTCTGCAGCCAAAGATGGAGAAGCTCTATTCAGTCAGTAAAAACAAGATTGGGAGCTGACTGTGACTCAGAACATGAACTCCTTATTGCAAAATTCAGACTAAAATTGAAGAAAGTAGGGAAAACCACTAGACTACTCAGGTATGACCTAAATCAAATCCCTTACAACTAGACAGTAGAAGTGCCAAATAGATTCAAGGGATTAGATCTGACAGACAGAGTGCCTGAAGAATGATGGATGCAGGTTTATGACATTGTACAGGAGGCAGTGATCAAGACCATTTCCAAGGAAAAGAAATGGGAAAGGGCAAAATGATTGTCTGAGGAGGCCTTACAAATAACTGAGAAAAGAATAGAAGCTAAAGGCAAAGAAGAAAAGAAAACATACATCCATTTAAATGCAGAGTTCCAAAGAATAGCAGGGAGAGATAGGAAAGCCTTCCTCAGTGATCAATACAATGAAATAGAGGAAAGCAATAGAATGGGAAAAACTAGAGAGCTCTTCAAGAACATTAGAGATACCAAGGGAACATTTCATGCAAAGACTGGCACAATTAAGGACAGAAATGTTATGGAACTAAAAGAAAAAGAAAATATTAAGAAGAGGTGGCAAGAAAACACAGAAAACCTATACAAAATAGATCTTTGTGACCTAAATAACCACGATGGTGTGATCACTCACCTAGAGTCAGACATCCTGGAATGGGAAGTCAAGTGGGCTTTAGGAAGCATCATTATGAACAAAGTTAGTGGAGGTGATGAAATTCCAGTTGAGCTATTTCAAATCCTAAAAGACGATGCTGTGAAAGTACTGCACTCAATATGCGAGCAAATTTGGAAAGCTCAGCAGTGGCCACAGGACTGGAAAAAGTCAGTTTTCATTCCAGTCCCAAAGAAAGGCAATGTCAAAGAATGTTTATACTACCACACAAAAATTGCATTTATCTCACATGCTAGCAAAATAATGCTCAAAATTCTCCAAGTCAGGCTTCAACAGTATGAGAACCGTGAATGTCCAGATGTTCAAGCTGGATTTAGAAAAGGCAGAGGAACCAGAGATCAAATTGCCAACATCCGTTGTATCATTGAAAAATCAAGAGAGTTCCAAAACATCTACTTTTGCTTTATTGACTATGCCAAAGCCTTTGACTGTGTGGATCACCACAAACTTTGGAAAATTCTTAAAGAGATGGGAACACCGGACCACCTGACCTGCCTCCTGAGAAATCTGTATGCACGTCAGGAAGCCACAGTTAGAACTGGAAACGAAACAACAGACTGGTTCCAAGTTAGGAAAGGACTATATCAAGGCTGTATATTGTCACCCTGCTTATTTAACTTATATGCAGAATACATCATGTGAAATGCTGGGCTGGATGAAACACAAGCTGGAATAGAGATTGCCAGGAGAAATATCAATAACCTCAGATATGCAGATAACACCACCCTTATGGCAGAAAGGAAAGAAGAACTAAAGAGCTTCTTGATGAAAGTGAAAGAGGAAAGTGAAAAAGTTGGCTTAAAACTCAACATTCAGAAAACTAAGATCACGGCATCCGGCCCCATCACTGCTTGTCAAATAGATGGGGAAACAGTAGACACTGTGACAGACTTTATTTTGGGGGGCTCCAAAAACCACTGAAGATGGTGACTGCAGCCATGAAATTAAAAGACATTTGCTCCTTAAAAGAGAAGCTATGACAACCTAGACAGCATATTAAGAAGCAGAGACATTACTTTGCCAACAAAGGTCTGTCTAGTTAAAGCTATGGTTTTCCCAGTGGTCAAGTATGGATGTGAGAGCTGGACTATAAAGAAAGCTGAGCACCAAAAAATTGATGCTTATGAACTGTGGTGTTGGAGAAGACTCATGCGAGTCCCTTGGACTGCAGGGAGTTCAAACAAGTCCATCCTAAAGGAAATCAGTCCTGAATATTCATTGGAAGGACTGATGTTGAAGCTGAACCTTCAATACTTTGGCCACCTGATGTGAAGAACTGACTCATTAGAAAAAACCTTGATGCTGGGAAAGATTGAGAGCAGGAGAAGGGAACGACAAAGGATGAGATGACTGGATGATGTCACCGACTCGATATACATGTGTTTGAGTAAGCCCTGGGAGTTGGAGGTGGACAGGGAAGCCTGGCATGCTCAGTTGGACACAACTGAGTGACTGAACTGAACTTATGATATTATCATCATAATATTTCTTGAACAGTTGCCTTTTTAAAATACCTTACTGCATCTCACAAGAAAGGTGAAGAATAACCATTTTGGAGAACATTTTGTACATATCTTTAGGAAGTGTTTGATTAAGTCCCTTGAAATAACAACTTAGTATAGGAAACTAAATAATAATAATAACAAATTTATCAACTTAATAATATCATTATTGATATATGGAGAAATATCAATAACCTCAGATATGCATATGACACCACCCTTATGGCAGAAAGCAAAGAACTAAAGAGCTTCTTGATGAAAGTGAAAGAGGAAAGTGAAAAAGTTGGACTCAACATTCAATAAGTTAAGATCATGGAATCCGGTCGCATCACTTCATGGAAATTGGAGAAAAAATGGAAACAGTGACAGACTTTATTTCCTTGGGTTCCAAAATCACTCCGGATGGTAACTGCAGCTGTTAAATTAAAAGGCACTTGCTCCTTGGATGGAAAGCTTTGACAAACATAGACAGCATATTAAAAAGCAGAGACATCACTTTGCCTACAAAAGCCCATATAGACAAAGCTATGGTTTTTTTCAGTAGTCATGTACTGATGTGAGAGTTGGACCATAAAGAAGGCTGAGAGTCAAAGAATTGATGCTTTAGAACTATGGTGCTGGAGAAGACTCTTGAGAGTCCCTTGGACTGCAAGGAGGTCAAAGCAGTCAATCATAAAAGAAATCAACCTTGAATATACATTGAAAGGACTGATATTGAAGCTGAAGCTCCAATTCTTTGGTCACCTGATGAAAAGAGTCTGCTCTTTGGAAAAGATCCTGATTCTGGGAAAGACTGAGGCAGGAAGAGAAGGGGGTTGCCAGAGGATGAAGTGGTTGGATGGCATTATCAACTCAGTGTATATGAGTCTGAGCAAATTCAGAAGGGATAATAGTGAAGAACATGGATGCCTACAATGCTGCAATATGAGGTGGCAAAGAGTCAGACACGACTGAGTTACTGAACAACAACAATTATGTGGGAATGCATAGTTGTGTGCTGCTGCTGCTGCTGCTAAGTTGATTCAGTCATGTCCGACTCTGTGCGACCCCATAGACAGCAGCCCACCAGGCTCCCCCATCCCTGGGATTCTCCAGGCAAGAACACTGGAGTGAGTTGCCATTGCCTTCTCTGATATAGTTGTGTAGTTATGTGATAAAATTATGTAATGAAATCTCTTACTTGGAAATACATAACCACATCATTATGTTATAGATTGTAAACAAGTACATCAACAGAAAAAAATATGACATGCTCTTTCATATTTTTCACTGATTAACTCATCCCTATCTAGGTAAAATTTTGGATACCAGTTTATAATAATCCATATTATAATTTAGATTTAAAATATGTAATATATAAAAGCAAAGGTATCATATTAGTAGATAACCCATATTAGTGCATAATATAAAATTTTATGAACTGAGAAATTTCATGGTACATTCAAATGACAACTGTAAACATAATGAAAGCAACACTGTAACCATGATTACGTTCTAAATGAACTGCACATGGACAGCTGGTGGGACATTCAATTAGACACAGTCTATCATATAAATTCCATTTGCTCATTAACTGTATCCTTTAATGCTCAACTACCATGTTTAAGATCAACAGAGAAAATATGTATATAATAGGAAACTATTGTACCTATTAACAAGTAAATACTGAGTCTTTTGAATTGCATTGTTCAATTCAATTTTTAATTTTTAAAATTATTCAAATTTTTAAAAATGCATCATTTATGTGATATGTTTTGTCCTACTGAGTTATTTTTGCCTTTGTGAAGCTCTCCTGTTTATTTTACTTATTGTAAAGAACTTCAAGTAAACCTGGTCATGTTTTGCCTTATTAATTTAAAAGTGTCAATTCTTAGGTGCTTAGCTAATCATAGCTAGTTGGCAGTACTCCACCATCCATCTTTTAAAATTCATATGTTGCTGAGTTTAGTATTGTTTTAAATTATGTATGATATATTAAAGAATTTTGGAATGGTCACCTTGTCCTTATAGTGGTAGTTATTCTATCAATAAATCACTCTTAAAACTTATATTCCAGTTATTTTTCTTATTATCAAGTGTATCACTAGCTTGATTCACTAAGAATATTTCCTCCTTGAGGCTTTCTTTGCATCTACTCATGTCTTGTGTGAATACCCTATTTATTTTTGCTTTTATAATACTGTAGCCAACTTTTGACAGAGGTGGTTATTACTAAGCATTCTGTTAATTTATAAAGTAATTTTTTTAGTATAAAAGTCATATGATTTTAAAAAGTACTTTTCTTTTGTGACCCAGCATCTCCACCGACATTGGGATATAATGAGATACTTCCCACAGCAAGTAGGCCTGTGAGTTAAATGAGTTAATTTCATTCTTCTGTTTATTTTTTTAAATATTTTAATTTTTGGAGCAGTTTTAGATTTACAACCAAAATTAAGAAGAAATAATACAGATTTCCCATAGCCTCCTTGCCCTTACATATGGATAGCAGCACCACTAGCATCATTAACTAAAATGGTATTTTTTTTTTTTTTAGCAATGATGAACCTACATTGACACATCCAGTATTCTGGATTTGAGACATTATAAGAGGTGTATATAATAGGCTCCAGTTTCATCCACCTCATTAGAACTGATGCAAATGTATTCTTTTAATGGCTGAGTAATAGTCCATTGTGTATATATACCACAGCCTTCTTATCCATTCGTCTCCTGATGGACATCTAGGTCGTTTCCATGTCCTGGCTATTATAAATAGTGCTGTGATGAACACTGTGGTACACATGTCTCTTTCAATTCTGCTTTCCTCGATGTGTATATCCAGCAGTGGGAACTGGAGCCTATTATACAGAGTGAAATAAGCCAGAAAGAAAAACACCAATAAAGTATACTAATGCATAAATATGGAATTTAGAAAGAGGGTAACGATAACCCTGTATGGCAGAAAGCAAAAGAGAAACAGATGTATCAGTACAGTTCAGTCATTCAGTCATGTCCGACACTTTGTGACCCCATGAATTGCAGCACACCAGGCCTCCCTGTCCATCACCAGCTCCTGGAGTTGACCCAAACTCATGCCCATCAAGTTGGCGATGCCATCCAGCCAACTTATCCTCTGTCGTCCCCTTCTCCTCCTGCCCCCAATCCCTCCCAGCATCAGAGTCTTCTCCAGTGAGTCAACTCTTTGCATGAGGTGGCCAAAGTATTGGAGCTTCAGCTTTAGCATCATTCCTTCCAAAGAACACCCGGGACTGATCTCCTTTAGAGTGGACTGGTTGGATCTCCTTGCAGTCCAAGGGACTCTCAAGAGTCTTCTCCAACACCACAGTTCAAAAGCATCAATTCTTAGGTGCTTAGCTTTCTTCACGGTGCAACTTTCACATCCATACTTGACCGCTGGAAAAACCATAGCCTTGACAAGATGGACCTTTTTTTGGCAAAGTAATGTCTTTGCTTTTAATTATGCTATCTAGGTTGGTCATAATCTTCCTTCCAAGGAGTAAGCGTCTTTTAATTTCATGGCTGCAATCACCATCTGCAGTGATTTTGGAGCCCCAAAAAATAAAGGCTGACACTGTTTCCACTGTTTCCCCATCTATTTGCCATGAAGTGATGGGACCAGAAGCCATGATCTTCATTTTCTGAATGTTGAGCTTTAAGCAAACTTTTGCACTCTCCTCTTTCACTTTCATCAAGACACTTTTTAGTTCCTCTTCACTTTCTGCTATAAGGGTGGTGTCATCTGCATATCTGAGGTTATTGATATTTCTCCTGGCAATCTTGATTCCAGCTTGTGTTTCTTCCAGTCCAGCGTTTCTCATGATGTACTCTGCATATAAGTTAAATAAGCAGAGTGACAATATACAGCCTTGACGTACTCCTTTTCCTATTTGGAACCAGTCTGTTGTTCCATGTCCAGTTCTAACTGTTGCTTCCTGGTCTGCATATAAGTTTCTCAAGAGGCAGGTCAGGTGGTCTGGTATTCCCATCTCTTTCAGAATTTTCCACAGTTTATTGTGATCCACACAGTCAAAGGCTTTGGCATAGTTATAAAACAGAAATAGATGTTTTTCTGGAACTCTCTTGCTTTTTCGATGATCTGTGGATGTTGGCAATTTGATCTCTTGTTCCTCTGCCTTTTCTAAAACCAGCTTGAACATCTGTAAGTTCACAGTTCACGTACTGCTGAAGCCTGGGTTGGAGAATTTTTAGCATTACTTTACTAGCATGTGAGATGATTGCAATTGTGAAGTGAGATGTATAGAATAGTCTTTTGGACCCTGTGGGAGATGGCGAGGGCGGGATAATATAGGAGGATGGCGTTGAAACATATAAATTATCATATTTGAAATGAATTGCCAGTCCGGGTTCGATGCATGATACAGGGTGCTCGGGGCTGGTGCACTGGGATGACCCAGAGGGATGGGATGGGGAGGGAGGAGGGTTCAGGATGGGGAACACATGTACACCCATGGCGGATTCAAGTCAATGTATGGCAAAGCCAATACAATATTGTAAAGTAAAATAAATAAATAATAAATAGAAAAAAAAAGTGGAAGGCATTAAAAAAAGAGGTGTGTAGTGATATTATAATTTTCATTTTTCTGATGACATAAGATGTGGAGCATTATATCATAATTTTTTTGCACTTTTATACCTTTGTTGAGCTCTCTTTCAAGATCTTTGTTCCATTTTTATTATTGGGTTGTCTGCTAAATTATTGTTGAGTCAATATTTCTTTGTCTAGTTTAAATAACTATCTTTGATCAGACATGTCTTTTGCAAATATTTTCTCCCAGTCTATGGCTTATCCTCTCATTCACTTAATATTATTTATAAAATATTAGAAAATACAGTCTTCCCTTAAGGCTGTGGACACTTTGATGTCATTATGATTTATACAAGGAGAAACTAATAGAATTAACAAAAAACTAAAAAACCATGAACAAAATGTGCTTATGTCACATTCAAAAATTAGAAGAAACAAAAAAGTTGTATGTGACAAGAACTATAATCTATCTAATACTGAATGGTTAAATACATATTTCACATTAATAACCAGAATTTAGAAAATGAACTCAGTAGAATTAAGCATAAACAAAATCTGAATCTGAAAAATTTAATTTCTCTCTCTATATGTAATTCTATATAGAAAGAAATTTAGAGTTAAAACTTAACTGCAAAGACAAAAAGAGGACTTGAATAAGTGCTAAGGGAAGAGAAATACTAAGATACTATATTCCAGTATGGGAAGAATTAATGTACAGGTGACCCTTGAACAACTCAGGGATTGTATTCCATGCTTTGAATACTTGGTTCTTTCACATCTTTGGACTCAATCAATGACAATAGACCATGGAGTGTAAAATTTTCTAATGAAAAATATCCGTATTTAAGTGGACCCACACAGTGAAAACCAGCTTTGTTCAAGGGTCAACTATAACATATATATGTCAGTTCTGCTAAAATTAATTTGTACATTTAATTCAGCACTACTAGTTTTCAATTGCATTTGTACTTTATTTTAAATTCTTATTAAAAAATAACTTTAAATTTAAAAGAAATGGCAAAAATAGTACAGAGAGTTTATTTGTACACGTTATCTATCTTCTCTCAAAAGTATCACATTAAAAAATGGCATTGCCAAGACCAGGAATTTGGCACTTTTAAAACTATTAACCAAACTAAGAACTTTATACAGAATTTGCCTGTATAAGGTAGAATTTTACTTGCAAACTTTTCCTGTGTAGTTATATGAAATTTCATCACATGCACAGATTTATCTAACCAACAAATATAGTCAGATTGTAAAATTGTTTAATAGCCACAAACAAACTCCCTTTTGCTACACTTTAATTGTCACACCTTTCCCTAAAGTTAAGCTCTGTCAAATATTCACTTGTTCTCTATGATTAAAATTGTGCACATAAAGTTACAGAAAATACATCAAATTGGTTTTCATCCTCAAAATAACGCCTTGAAATTCACAAAATTGTGTGAACCAATATTTTATTCCTTTTTATTGCTGAATCCTATTCCATGATATGTATACAGCACAGTTTTTCTAGTTACCTGATGAAGAAAAAATATATATATATATATATTTTTTGACTATTCAAAATAAAGTGGCTATGAACATTTGTGCAGGTTTGTGTTACATGTAGGTTTTTGTTTCTTTAGGAAAAATACCTAGAGCATAACTGTTGTGTAGTATGGTAGTGTAGCTTTGGCTTTGTAAGAAACTGTCAAACTTTTTTCCAGAGTGACTGTGTTGTTTTACATTTCCACCATTACTACATGAGAGAGACAGTCCCTCTACATTCCCATTATATTTGATATTCACTGATTTCCTTTTGACATAGGTCCATAAACTGCATGTTACTGCTTCTAACCAAATGCCATAGTATACTATGATAAGCTTTATTATATTTTACTTGAAAGTGAAAGTGTTAGTTGCTAAGTCAGGTCCAACTCTTTGCGACTCCATGGACTGTAGCCCACCAGGCTCCTCTGTCCATGGAATTCTTAGGCAAGAATATTAGAATGAGTAGCCATTTCCTTCTGCAGTGGGTATTCCCCACCCATAGATAGAACCCGGGTCTCCTGCATTGCAGGCAGATCCTTCACAGTCTGTTCTCTTAACATTGCACTGTCATATTACTAAAATTTTACACATACTGTATAAAACATGTGTGTAAATTTCACTGGTTTATAGCCTAGTAGTGAGATCACAAGATAATTATAATGTTAGTAAGTAGTGCCAGATTTCTTCCAAAAAATCTATACTTGTGTACTTCACTGGAATGAATTTCTATTTTCCATACTCTAAGAAAAAGTTGGTAAAGAATTCACCTGCTGATGCAGGAGAAGTGGAAAACACGGTTTGATCCCTGGATAAGGAAGATCCTTGGAGGAAGAAATGGCAACCCATTCCAGTGTTCTTGCCTGGGATTCCTATGAACAAAGGAGCCTGGCATGCTGCAGTCCATGGAGTCACACAGTGTCAGACATTACTGAGTGATTGAGCACAAGAAAACCTTTCATTATCTAAGTTTATCTTACTGAGTTCTATAAATAAGACTTTTTTTTTTTTAATTGAATATCCCTAATGTATAGTGCTGCAACTCAATATGCTAGCAAATTTGGAAAACTCAGCAGTAGCCACAGGACTGGAAAAGGTCAGTTTTCATTCCAGTCTCAAAGAAAGACAATGCCAAAGAATCATCAAACTACCGCACAATTGCACTCATCTCACACGCTCAAACGTAATACTCAAAATTCTCTAAGCAAAGTCTTCAGCAGTACGTGAACCATGAACTTCCAGATGTTCAAGCTGGTTTTAGAAAAAGCAGAGGAACCAGAGATCAAATTGCCAGCATCATCTGGATCATCGAAAAAGCAAGAGAGTTGCAAAGAAACATCTATTTCTGCTTTATTGACTATGCCAAAGCCATTGTGTGGATCACAATAAACTGTGGAGAATTCTGAAAGTTATGGGAATACCAGACCACCTGACCGGCCTCTTGAGAAACCTGTATGCAGGTCAGGAAGCAAGAGTTAGAACTAGACATGGAACAACAGACTGGTTCCAAATAGGAAAAGGAGTACATCAAGGCTGTCTATTGTCACCCTGCTTATTTAACTTATATGCAGAGTACATCATGAGAAATGCTGGGCTGGAAGAAGCTCAAGCTGGAATCAAGAATGCTGGGAGAAATATCAATAACCTGAGATATGCAAGAGACACTGCCCTTATGGCAGAAAGTGAAGAAGAACTAAAGAGCCTCTTGATGAAAGTGAAAGAGGAGAGTGCAAAAGTTTGCTTAAAGCTCAACATTCAGAAAACAAAGATCATGGCATCTGGTCCCATCACTTCATGGCAAATAGATGGGGAAACAGTGGAAACAGTATCAGACTTTATTTTGGGGGGCTCCAAAATCACTGCAGATGAAGATTGCAGCCATGAAGTTAAAAGATGCTTACTCCTTGGAAGGAATGTTATGACCAACCTAGATAGCATATTGAAAAGCAGAGACATTACTTTGCCAACAAAGGTCCGTCTAATCAGGGCTATGGTTTTTCTAGTGGTCATGTATGGATGTGAGAGTTGGACTGTGAAGAAAGCTGAGTGCTGAGGAATTGATGTTTTTGAACTGTGATGTTGGAGAAGACTCTTGAGAGTCCCCTGGACTGCAAAGAGATCCAACCAGTCCATCCTAAAGGAGATCAGACCTAGGTGTTCGTTGGAAGGACTGATGCTGAAACTGAAACTCCAGTACTTTGTCCACCTGATGCAAAGAGTTGACTCATTGGAAAAGACCCTGATGCTGGGAGGAATTGGGAGCAGGAGGAGAAGGGGATGACAGAGGATGAGATGGCTGGATGGCATCACTGATTCAATGGACATGAGTTTGAGTGAACTCCGGGAGTTGGTGATGGACAGGGAGGCCTGGCACGCTGCGATTCATGGGGTTGCAAAGAGTTAGACACAACTGAGCGACTGAACTGACCTGACTGAACGGATAGTGAATTTTAGAATCCTTTTGTAATTTCTTGCATTTCAGATGTTCCCTTTAGTGAATTGTGTGTCAACTCATGTCTGTATCTTTCCTGGATTTTCTAACATTTTCTTATTTTAAATAATTTATTTGAATCCTCTATTATCTCCTTGTTTCTTCTATACAGTTCAAGAATTTGATTCTAACAGAAATGTGCTCAGTCACTTCAGTCATTTTCAACTCTTGTGACCCATGAACTGTAGTCTGCCAGGCTCTTCTGTCCACAGGACTCTCTAGGCAAGAAGACTGGAGTGAGTTGCCATTTCCTACTACAAGTCATCTTCCTGATCCAGGGATTGAACTTGTGTTTCCTATATAGCCATGCAGAGTCTTTACCACTGAGCAAACTGGGAAGCCTTCAAGTATGACACTTTGCTACAATTTCCTTTGAAAACAAATTCTTTGTGTTTAATCAAATACATTATTTTTTATACACTGAAAAAAAGAAGAACATTTTGGATATTAGTAAGCTTTTCTACAATTTAACTACAAAACATTCTTTCTGCATAATTGGGACTTATATAAAAGCACCATAGTTGGTGAATAAGAATTAATTTTTAAAACTTTAAGTCTTTTTGATACTATAAGCTCTGCCTTTAGAAGAATTAAAAAATACTGACCTGCCAATTTAAAACATATGTCACACAAGCTTCATCACAATTTTTAAATTCTAACACATTTTTGTAGAAATATTGAATTTACATTTTCTTCCCCTTATTTTCATGTTTGATTTTAAAGTCTGAAACAGCACTCTTGAAAATTTATATCACACGTCTCATATTGTGAAAAGTTGAATTATATCAAAAAGAAAATTTATTTCCTTTCTTTCAGAAAACAGTCTTTTCTCATAAAGATCCTGACCCAAATGACACACAGCATGGGATGCTGTGATACAAGAGCAAAGTTGCCTGTAATTCAAAATACAGTACTGAAACTTACTTCTCTCAAAAAGGTTTCACAACCACTGATGAGACTTAACTTAGATAGAAAGGAAAATGAAACAAGCCTTTCATTTTGTCTTTTAAAAAATACTGTGAAAAAAAAGTCTTCCTTAAGCAGTAGCATGCCAAAGTAATGGTACATTTGAGGGAGGAATACGGAAGCAGAAAGGCAGCTACTATAAATAGTATTCAGTATTTTTTCAACATTCCATCAGACTCACTTTATTTTTTATCTGAATGTTATGTCTTCGTGTGTGCAATCACAATTATATCAACTTTTAACTCTCTGAAGTTTGACTTTATTTGAATAGATCAAATTATTATAAGGTATTAAGGACGAGAAAGTGAGAAACAGGCCCTAATAGGTAGGAAAGGAAAATAAGACTAAGATTGAAAATCAACCACTCTCCTGTAAAAAAAAAAGGTGTGAAACAAAACAGAACAGCAGTGACCTATGTTAAATAATAAAGTAGAAGAAAGTTGCACAATATATAGTGCTCTTATAGAGAAGTATGTTGATAAGAATGTTGAGTGGCTATTGAAGGAGTCTGAAGATGATCAATAGAAGTACAGGATTTCTTGAGTTGTATTCTACCCCAAATTGTGTATTTGTTTAAATATAAAATATATATATATATATATATATATATATATATTTACTGATATTTTGGGATTTTCCTCAAACTCTCATATAAAACTAATAATTCTAGACCATATTTATTTTGTAGCTCAGAATGTTAAGCTCACCTTAACATGAGGTTCTATAGAATGGGGGTTGAAAATATCACTACTCAACAAAATGACAAAGGAAAATAAAGCGAAAATAGAAATGAATGGTGACAACAGGACTTAGAAGGTTAAATTAATGAGTACTGAATTTGCACCAAATATACACAACATTATTTATCTAAAGTCATTGCAGGAACAAAAACACAGAATGGTGAAGTTTTATGCTAAAGTAATTTAATATCTATTTGATTAGACAAAATAAATATGTAAAACTTAAATTTCAATGTAAGTTAGAAATGTTATACAAAATGTTATTTTAGAATAAGGGTAACGGTGAATTGTAAATGGCCCAATAAAAATTGTGTAAGAAGGATTCTAAGAGAATTTTTGATTATTCAGAATACATCAGACTTTTGATACATCAGCTTGGACAGGGAAAAATAAAACCTGTTTTATAGATTTGTAATATAATTATCAATTAAATTATTTTCCTTAAAACACCAGAGAGAGTACCTTGCATGTAGGCAGCACTGGAAACACATGAATGTGTAAACATATTACATATACTATTTAGAGTAGGCATTAGAAAATGGACCAACTTAATTTTTATGTGAGCAGAGCAATGACTTTTATATCTGAGACTGAACATAAGTAATCTATCATTCTGATACCCTAAAAGTTAAAGCAAAATTCAACAGCACAACAAAAGACTCTTCACATTTCCATCAGTTTTAGTGTTAATTTTTTTTTTTTGCTATAACAATTTTATTTTACTTTTAAACTTTACATAATTGTATTAGTTTTGCCAAATATCAAAATGAATCCACCACAGGTATACATGTGTTCCCCATCCTGAACCCTCCACCCTCCTCCCTCCCCATACCATCCCTCTGGGTCGTCCCAGTGCACTAGCCCCAAGCATCCAGTATCGTGCATTGAACCTGGACTGGCATCTCGTTTCATACATGATATTTTACATGTTTCAATGCCATTCTCCCAAATCTTCCCACCCTCTCCCTCTCCCACAGAGTCCATAAGACTGTTCTATACATCAGTATCTCTTTTGCTGTCTCGTACACCGGGTTATTGTTACCATCCTTCTAAATTCCATATATATGCGTTAGTATACGGTATTGGTGTTTTTCCTTCTGGCTTACTTCACTCTGTATAATAGGCTCCAGTTTCATCCACCTCATTAGAACTGATTCAAATGTATTCTTTTTAATGGCTGAGTAATACGCCATTGTGTATATGTACCACAGCTTTCTTATCCATTCATCTGCTGATGGACATCTAGGTTGCTTCCATGTCCTGGCTATTATAAACAGTGCTGTGATGAACATTGGGGTACACGTGTCTCTTTCCCTTCTGGTTTCCTCAGTGTGTATGCCCAGCAGTGGGATAGTGTTAATATTTATTGTAAGGAAGACTGAATGGTACATTGTTTTCAAAATTGATTTTTTTTTCTTTTGCAAAAGGTGAAAAATGTAATGAATGGAAAACTTTTGCCTTCTAGAATAGTTTGGAAAAACATATGAATAATTCATTCTACTCAACATCTAATTGACTTGAAAAACTAACACAATTAGCTGACTATCTACTTGATTATAGCAATTAATTTAAAAAGGCATTTTTTCAAAATAATCTTTTTGTTCTATCACTCTATCCATTATGTACAAATATTTATAAGGTTGAAAACATAAAATTTATTTATACAATTTTGAATTCAGTTAGTTCAGCTAAGTTCAGTTGCTCAGTTGTGTCTGACTCTTTACAACCCCATGAGCTATAGCACGCCAGGCCTCCCTGTCCAGCAAAAACGCTTAGAGCCTACCAAAATTCATGTCCATTGAGTAGACGATGCCATCCAACTATCTCATCATCTTTCATCCCTTTGTCCTCCTGCCTTCAATCTTTCCCAGGAACAGGGTCTTTTCAAATGAGTCAGCTCTTCACATCAGGTGGCCAAAGTACTGGAGTTTCAGCTTCAACATCAGACCTTCCAATGAACACCCAGAACTCACCTCCATTAGGATGGACTGGTTGGATCTCCTTGCAGTTCAAGGGACTCTCATGACTCTATCCAAAAATACAATTCAAAAGCATCAATTCTGTGCTCAGCCCTCCTTATAGTCCAACTCTCACATCCATACATGACCACTGGAAAAACCATAGCCTTGACTAGATGGACCTTTGTTGGCAAAGTAATGTCTCTGCTTGTTCATATGCTGTCTAGGTTGGTCATAACTTTCCTTTCAAGGAGTAAATGTCTATTAATTTCATAGCTGCAATCACCATCTGCAGTGATTTTGCAGGCCAGAAAAATAAAGTCAGCCACTGTTTCCACTGTTTCCCTATCTATTTGCCATGAACTGATGGGATGGATGTCATGATCTTAGTTTTCTGAATATTGAGATTTAAGCAAACTTTTTCAGTCTCCTCTATTACTTTCATCAAGAGGCTTTTTAGTTCTTCACTTTCTGCCATAAGAGTGGTGTCATCTGCATATCTGAGGTTATTGATATTTCTCCCGGCAATCTTGATTCCAGCTTGTGCTTCCTCCAGCCCAGAATTTCTCATGATGTACTCTGTATATAAGTTAAATAAGCAGGGTGACACTATACAGCCTTGAAATACTTCTTTTCCTATTTGGAACCAGTCTGTTGTTCCATGTCCAGTTCTAACTGTTGCTTACTGACCTGCATACAGGTTTCCCAAGAGGCAGGTCAGGTGGTCTGGTATTCCCATCTCTTTCAGAATTCTCCACAGTTTATTGTGATCCACACAGTCAAAGGCTTTGGCATAGTCAATAAAGCAGAATTAGATGTTTTTTTGGAACTCTCTTGCTTTTTTGATGATCCAACAGATGTTGGCAATTTGATCTCTGGTTCCTCTGCCTTTTCTAAAACCAGCTTGAACATCTGGATGTTCATGGTTCATGTATTGCTGAAGCCTGGCTTGGAGAATTTTGAGCATTACTTTACTAGCGTATGAGATGAGTGCAATTATGCAGTAGTTTGAGCATTCTTTGGCATTGCCTTTCTTTGGGATTGGAATGAAAACTGACCTTTTCCAGTCCTGTGGCCATTGCTAGTTTTCCAAATTTGCTGACATATTGAGTGCAGTACTTTCACAGCATCATCTTTTAGGATTTGAAATAGCTCTACTGGAATTTCATCACCTCTACCAGCCTTATTCGTAGTGATGCTTCCTAAGGCCCACTTGACTTCACATTCCAGGATGTTTGGCTCTAGGTGAATGATCACACCATATTAATTAACTGGATTGTGAAGATCTTTTTTGTACAGTTCTTCTGTGTATTCTTGCCATCTCTTAGTATCTTCTGCTTTGTCAGGCCCATACCATTTTAAATTAAATTATACTAATTTAACATGTCTACGTATCAGTCATGGGCTTCCCTAGCAGTTCAGGTGGTAAAAAGAATCCCCTTGCAATTTGGGAGACCTGGGTTTGATCCCTAGGTTGGGAAGATTCCCTGGAGGAGGGCATGGCAACCCACTCCAGTATTCTACCCATGAGAATCCCCATGGACAAAGGAGCCTTGTGGGCTACAGTCCATGGACTCAGAGAGTTGGACACAACTGAGTGACTAAGTACAGCACACATGTCATTCACCTTTCATTTTAATTCTAAAGACTGAAAAAAATAACATTATTTTGTGACACCATACATATGACTTAAAAAATTAAGTTCAGAATAATAGTACAGTGAGCAATTCATTTTAAATAATGCATGAGAAGTAGTCCTAGAGTTAACTGATTATATATTGGCAACTTATGATAAAAAGGAAATCCTCCTTTTGCTTATTCTTAACAACTTCAGTTGAACAATGGAATGATATTCTTTTGATAATCTAAAATTTTGACATTAGATACCGCAAGCTATTGCCATGTCTACTATTCAAAATAATTGGCTAAATATGGATAAGAAATGTCAGAATCCATTTTATCAAATAATATTTAGATCGCAGTTATAAAATATTCTAGAAAAATAGCCATATCAACAGTGAAATTTAAAAATATATTACAATGCATATTTATTAGATAATTAGTTGAAAAAGAAATGAAGAAGAAAAAAAATAAGTGTTTTGCGGAGATATAAAGAAAAAAAATGTGTATCATATCTCTGACTGAGAGATTCCTGAAACATAGTATCTATTAAAAGTAAGGACAAATCCTGTATTAAATCACCTGCTTAGTCTTTTTCCAAACCTAATTCTAATTGATCAAGAAGAGAAAGAAATAAATATAAAACATTCTTTGAACACTTCTAATTATTCCAGAGCAAATTTTCCCTATACACAGTTTGGGAAACTTAGTGGCTTAAAATAAACAAAAATTGTTCTTTTACAGTTCTGGAGTTCTGAAGTTCAGAAGTCTAAAATGATCTTGACTGGATAAATTCAAAGTTGTTAAAGAGTTACAATGTCTCTGGAAGCCCTAGGGGAAGAAATGAATTCCTTGATTTTTCCATCCTTCAAAGATTACCCAGATTGCTTGGCTTGTGGGCCCACCTCTCATCTTTAAATCAAGACGTATAGAATCTTCAAATCCCTCTCCTCTCTGATTTCTGTCTGTATTGTTTCCTTAGCTGACTCTGGTATTCCTCCCTCCCTCTTAATCAGTATTCTTGATTATATTCAGTTCAGTTGCTCAGTTGTGTCTGACTCTTTGCGACCCCATGAATCACAGCACACCAGGCCTCCCTGTCCATCACCAACTCCCAGAGTTCACCCAAACTCATGTTCATCGAGGCGGTCATGTTGGGTCACCCAAATAATTTAGTATGACCTCCTGTATTAAGTCTTAATCACATTTCCATAGTCTCTTTTTTCATATAAGGTAACAAATTCACAGATGTGGGGGAATAAGACATGAACGTATTCTGGAAGCCAGTAATCGGCCTACCAGAGTACACCTATTGACTCCAAAGAAGTTATATCCATCCCACAGGCAAAATACAAGTATCCTGTCTCAATGTTTCCAAAAGCCTCTATCCATTACAATATCAACTAAAAGTCCTAAAGCTCATCTAAATCTCAATAGCTCAAAAGGTCCAAATTTCATCTTATAGATTACCTAAATCAAATACAGGTGACCAAATATAAAGACCAAAAAGCAGAGACATTACTTTGCCAACAAAGGTCTGTCTAGTCAAGGCTATAGTCAGTGGTCATAAATGGATGTGAGAGGTGGATTGTGAAGAAAGCTGAGTGCCGAAGAATTGATGCTTTTGAACTGTGGTGTTGGAGAAGACTCTTGAGAGTCCCTTGGACTGCAAGGTGATCCAACCAGTCCATTCTAAAGGAGATCAGCTCTGGGTGTTCTTTGGAAGGAATGATGCTAAAGCTGAAACTCTAGGACTTTGGCCACATCATGCGAAGAGTTGACTCATTGGAAAAGACTCTGATGCTGGGAGGGATTGGGGGCAGGAGGAAAAGGGGACGACAGAGGATGAGATGGCTGGATGGCATCACCGACTCCATGGACGTTGAGTCTGAGTGAACACAGGGAGATGGTGATGAACAGGGAGGCCTGGTGTGCTGTGATCCATGGGGTCACTAAGAGTTGGATATGACTGAGCGACTGAACTGAACTGGATTGAACAAGAACATCTAGAGCTAACACCCCAAAACATGCCCTTTTCATTATAGGGGACTAGAATGCAAAAGTAGGAAGTCAAGAAACACCTGGAGTAACAGGAAAATTTGGCCTTGGAGTACAAAATGAAGCAGTACAAGGGCTAATAGAGTTCTGCCAAGAGAACGCATTGGTCATAGCAAATACCCTCTTCTAACAACACAGAGAAGACTCTACACATGGACATCACCAGATGGTTGACACCGAAATCAGATTGATTATATTCTTTGCAGCCAAAGATGGAGAAGCTCTATACAGTCAGCAAAAACAAGACAGGGAGCTCAGATCATGAACACCTTATTGCAAATTCAGACTGAAATTGAAGAAAGTGGAAAAAACCACTAGACCATTCAGGTATGACTTAAATCAAATCCCTTATGATTATACAGTGGAAGTGAGAAATAGATTTAAGGGACTAGATCTGACAGACAGAGTGCCTGATGAGCTATGGATGGAGATTCATGACATTGTACAGGACACAGGGATCAAGACCATACCCAAGAAAAAGAAATGCAAAAAAGCAAAATGACTGTCTGACGAGGCCTTACAAATAGCTGTGAAAAGAAGGGAAGCGAAAAGCACAGGAGAAAAGGAAAGATATAAGCATGTGAATGCAGAGTTCCAAAGAATAGCAAGGAGAGATAAGATAGCCTTCCTCAGTGATCAATGAAAAGAAAGAGGAAAACAATAGAATGGGAAAGACTAGACTTCTCTTCAAGAAAATTAGAGATACCTAACAGAAGCAAAAGGTATTAAGAAGAGGTGGCAAGAATACACAGAAGAACTGTACAAAAAAGATCTTCATGACCCAAATAATCACCGTGGTGTGATCACTCACCTAGAGCCAGACATCCTGGAATGTGAAGTCAAGTGGGCCTTAGGAAGCATCACTACAAAAAAAAACTAATGGAATTCTATTTGAGCTATTTAAAATTCTGAAAGATGATGCTGTGAAAGTGCTGCACTCAATATGACAGCAAATTTGGAAAACTCAGCAGTGGCCACAGGACTGGAAAAGGTCTGTTTTCATTCCAATCCCAAAGAAAGGCAATGCCAAAGAATGCTAAAACTGCTGCACAATTGCACTCATCTCACATGCTAGTAAAGTAATGCTCAAAATTCTTCAAGCCAGGCTTCAGCAATATGTGAACCATGAACTTCCAGATGTTCAAGCTGGTTTTAGAAAAGGCAAATGCTTGGGGTTGGTGCACTGGGACGACCCAGCGGGAGGGTATGGGGAGGGAGGAGGGAGGAGGGTTCAGGATGGGGAGCATGGGTATACCTGTGGTGGATTCATTTCGATGTTTGGCAAAACTAATACAATATTGTAAAGTTTAAAAATAAAATAAAAACACATTTGTAACCAAACCTCCT